>NC_068986.1:19806102-19810585 GCF_001194135.2 Octopus bimaculoides | reverse complement strand
TATATATATATATATGCATTCATATATACATGCATACGTACATACACTGAAGATCTTGATAAATGAAACTTATTTTAATTGCTTGACAACTTGTAATGGAAAAAAATATTTTTAAATGGAAATATTCATGGTTGAAATGTCATTGTAAATGTAGATATTGCACAAAATTAAGCGTTGTGTGTGCTATAATTAAATACATAATGAGATGTGTATAAAAAAAATTCAAAACACAGACATTCATCAAATAATCACTGTTTTGCATGAAAACAAAACACCTCACCCCTCGAAGAACCAGGAAATGAGAACAGAACCAAACAGTTGGAAACTGGAAAAAAATATCTTTCAAGAAAACGATGCCTGGAAGGTAACTTGTATGAACATAAAAATGAAATTCTGGTAATTTATTTCTTCACTTTTTAAATAGAAAATTCTTAAGACGTATACTCCAACAAATACCATTTGGAGGAAAAAAATAACGAATGGGTGAGATCTAATATTTTAGCAAGAATTCATCAGAATACCTGCAGGATGCAATGAATTCAAATTTCTTATTTGGATCAAGAGAATTTTGTTTTGAAATTTTTTTTATTGTTTCAGTCATTTGACTGCGGCCATGCTGGAACACCACCTTGTTAATTTTTCAGTAAAGCTAAGTCTGCAATGGAAATGCAAAAGTAAATTACTATGAGTATATAGGTGCAGGAGTGGCTGTGAGGTAAGAAGCTTGCTTCGACGGCGTGGCACCCTGGGCAAGTGTCTTCTACTATAACGTCGGACCGACCAAAGCCTTGTGAGTGGATTTAGTAGACGGAAACTGAACGAAGCTTGTCGTATCTATATGTCTATATAAAATTATAAATATTATTGCGATACAATAGTATTATTTTCCAGCTAAATAAAGCACCGTAGAGGTAAAATTATAGATAGGAAATAGTGGCATAACAAGATACCAATGTTTACGGTACTTTATTTAGCTGGAAAATAATACTATTGTATTACAAAAATATTTATAATTTTTTTTTATATAACTTTTTCACTGATCTCTGTTTTATTTATGGCTAGGCGTATCAGCCGAATATACTGGCGATATTGATATTTTAAATTTCATCTTAGGTGAACCTAGCTGAAGAAGACTAATCAGATTTATGATAACAAACGTATTCTGGAAAGTCCGAAACTTGAGTACTAGGTTATCCATTTATCCGGTGTTCTTCCTAGAGGTAAGACGAAAATTTTTTTGATGTTCGCCGCCTGCACACATCTTTGCCTATATACATTCAGTGAAGCTTTCCACAGCGTCGCACGGTTATCGACTGCTATTTCCAGCAAACATTGTTGCCTTATTGTGCCACTATTTCCTATATATAGGATGTTGGTGTGTTTATGTCCCCGTTAGCGGTTTGACCTAAGGAATCGATAGAATAAATACTAGATTAAGAAAAAAGTACTGGTATTGATATATTCGACTATAAGATCTTCAAGGCGGTACCCCAGCATGGCCGGAGTTTATGACTGAAACAAATAAAAAATTAAAGATAAAAGATATGAAAGGCGTTTAAAATGGACCTCTTATTTGATAGCAATGGTTTTTGTGTCCACTTATTTTGAATAAAATTACATGGGCTTGGATTATCGCTTCTTCGGTAATTCCGAAAGTGGAGAATTGTGGGAAATATGTTGCTTAAAAAAAATAAAACTCATGATACATAAACTCACCAATCATCAGTGAGTGGGTTTAGGTACCATGGGTGGGTTTACGCGTGGGCTTTAAGCTGAACAATTTTCTCCTGGAGCAATAAAGTGGAAACATCAAATATCTATGCATTTTTGTGTATGTGGGCCAAAAAAAAAAATATATTGGATGATTAAAGGCTGGCTGCAGCGAACATTAGTTTCAGGGTCTTTTAATATGGTTGAAGAACCCTTAGTTCAATCAAGGATGATCCTACTTCCACTCCGTCTCAAACTTGGTATTATGAAGCAGTTTGTTAAAGCTCTCGATAAAGATGGACCATGCTTTCACTATATCTACTGCGTGGATGTGCAATGGCCCAATGGTTAGGGCAGCGGACTCGCGGTCATAGGATCGCGGTTTCGATTCCCAGACCGGGTGTTGTGAGTGTTTATTGAGCGAAAACACCTAAAGCTCCACGTGGCTCCAGCAGGGGGATGGTGGCGAACCCTGCTATACTCTTTCACCACAACTTTCTCTCACTCTTACTTCCTGTTTCTGTTGTGCCTGTAATTCAAAGGGTCAGCCTTGTCACACTGTGTCACGCTGAATATTCCCGAGAACTACGTTAAGGGTACACGTGTCTGTGGAGTGCTCAGCCACTTGCACGCTAATTTCACGAGCATGCTGTTCCGTTGATCGTATCAACTGGAACCCTCGTCGCCGTAAGCGACGGAGTGCCAACAACATATCTACTGCACATTTCCTGGTCTGAGCAGTTACATGATAAAAGTTGGAGGATCATAAAATTGATGACAGATGATGACTTTTTAAATTCAATGAATTGCGTTGAAGCAACAGCATAGAATTCATTTGTAATACTTGTAAATGACTTTCTGAGTAACAAGAAAGCTTCCGGTTATGCCGAAATAGCCGACCACATGCTGGAGAAATTTCAAAAGCTGCGTGCAAATATGTGCATAAAGCTTCACTTTCTCCACAGTTACCTTGATACATTCTCTGAATAGTCTTGGTGACACAAGTGGCGAGCATTTGGATGACAGTGGCATCACTGTCTTCGTACTGTATTCATTAAAGCAATCGGTTTTAAAAGGCCGGTCTTTCTCCAAGCTATACATTATATATCCTCAGATGAAGCTGAGCTTAGCATTCTAAGCAAACGATCCATTTGTTAATTTTACACTGCTACCACTGACATTTAGAGTGATGTGTTTGTCTAAACTTTACCGCGCTGATTCACAGCTATTTGGTCTGGGCTGCTTGAGATTTGAACTCTGACACAATTGACATTTAACAAGATACAGAACATCGGTCTCACAGTTAGCAGATAAGAATCTTGTCCACTCACTTATTATTGTCGCTCTCATGAAAGTAGATAATTACTGAAATACATTTTGTCTAGACTTCTATCTTTACAGGAGCCACATTAATTCATATCTTAAAATGGTATCGGTGTTTGTAATTAATCGTCTCCTCTGTCTTGTTTCAATTTATAATAGAATCCAATTTACTTCCACAGGTATAAATCAATTATTTGTCCTTCATCTAAATATAGGAGCTTCATGTGAAAATTAAAGGAAACAAATATTACAAGCAATTATTTTAGAGACTTGCAGGAACGAATGTAATAATAGACTTTAGCTTTGATTTGAAGAAGGGACGAAATTAAACACAGTTCATCACACCGTTTATTAAATTTTATCAACATCATTCGTCACTTTGACTTTCTCTCGTTTTGACATATTGCGAGGATGAATTAATATAAAATGTTAATGATAAAGTAACAGCAGGGCGATTGTGAACACAGCAGGTGCGAATGATAGCAACATATAAACATATAAATGGCAGAATAAACAAATAAACATTATGACGCATATTTTTGATGTACATTGTAGTTATTGCAAGTGGTCATTAAGAATATTTAGCTTTGGTCCATGACATATTGTAATTAAAAATACATATAATTAAAGAGGGAAATCATTAAATGGGAAATCGTTAAGCATTGTATTGCTGATGTCGAATATTTAAAAATATTTTCTGATTCCAGCCATTGGTCAACGGCATCTGTTTTAAACATCTAATTATTACCTCTGCCTTCGCTAAGGCGGAGGTATTGTTTTCAGTGGTGTTTGTTTGTTTGTTTGTCTGTCCGTAGACAAGATATCTCAAGAACTGCTCAATGGATTCGGATGAAACTTTCAGTGATGTTTGACCTCGTGACTGGCACAAATTGATTAGATTTTGGGATCTGTTTTTTTTTATTACCCGTGCGGGCTAACATAGAGGTGACAAAACAAATCATGTGGGACATAAAACATATATAAAAAAATAGAAATGAATGTTATAATGTATGAAGACATGAATATGATAAAATGGAAATGGAACCACTCGCACCACTTACGAGTGGCCTCGTAGTCTTTGGTCGGCCCGAGGTTATAGTAGAAGACACTTGCCCAAGGTGTCACACAGTGGGACTGAACTCAGAACCATGTGGTTGCGAAGTAAGCTTCTTACCACACAGCCACTCCTGCACCTGTAATATATATCTTTTATCTTTTTATTCAGTCATTTGACTGTGGCCATGCTGGGTCACCACCTTAATGAATTTTAGTTCATCGAATCGACTCCAGTACTTATTCTACCGATCACTTTTGCCAAACCGCTAAGTTACAGAGATGTAATGACATCAACACCTGTTGTCAACCGGTGGTGGTAGAGAACACACATACACACACACAAACACACACACACACACACACACACACACACACACACACACACACACACACA
>NC_068986.1:19804282-19805041 GCF_001194135.2 Octopus bimaculoides | reverse complement strand
ACTGAAACAAGTAAAAGAATAAAAAAAAATACATAAAGGTTTACATTTGTTTTGCCAAAAGAGTAGAACTTTCACTTTTCCAAAAGTTTTACGCTTTTGCCAGGGAAAGAAAAGAGGGGTTTTGAGTCAACTCTCAGAGCCCTTATTTTATCGATCTCGGTAAATGACGAAATCAGGTGCTTGTAAGATTAAACTGCTGTGGTACATATCGTATCCTCCTTGGCAGCAGAAGCTAGAAGGTATGTCTGCCACTTAAGGAATCGTGGATCTAGCCTTAGACGCACAATAACCTCATTTTCCTGGAAGCACCGAATGGTGATATCCACGTGGCTCTTATTGTTCCATGACTTTTTAAACTTGTGGGCCTTCTTTCCAAGTACTTCTCCTATATTGACTCCGCAAAACATCGATTAAGGTCACGCAATAAGCTCACGCTGTTACAGACACATACACATACACAAACATATACATATATACACACACAAACAAATATATATATATATATACTAGCAGAAATACCCGGCGTTGCCCGGGTTAAAGAGAATAATGAAATCTAAAAACGCCGTCTAGACTACGCATCATCTTTATATATAGAGATGTATATACACACACGCACCCAAACACACGCATATATATGTATATCAATATAAATATATGAAAGTCAAGGAAGTTTCGTAAAAGAAGGTGATCATGTACATACTTTCTTGCTGTTGTGATTATAACACCTCATTGTAAACTATGTTCCTTGTTTTCCCTTGT
>NC_068986.1:19797228-19801211 GCF_001194135.2 Octopus bimaculoides | reverse complement strand
TATATATATATATATATTTAAAATTATAATTTTAGATAATTTTGATTAATTATTACTTTTGATGGTTTTTATTCCCATGCTGGCCACTTGATAAAATCGGTATTTTAAATATTGATCTTCTCATTTATATAAATTTATATATATACATATATATTTTTACATTGACAGAGCGACGAATTTGTTGACAAATGCATTGATTTTTTGACAAGTCACGTGTATTGCTGGACAGATATTTTGACATGAAATCTTATTCATAGTTTTTTTTTTTCGACAAAGAAATCAAGTATTATATAAACTTACTGGAAAATAGATACAAAAATCAATAATTTTCTGTCGATTAAAAACAATATATAAAGAAATGGCTTACCGCGACAAACACCGTAGCTCTTGCTCAGCGAAGATTTCCTCTCTGGAATGCACCTAAGTCCTAAGTTTTGGTCACATCGTTTCCGTGTATTAAAGCCACATTTTTCACCCGCCATTGCTAGGCAACTGCAGTCCTCTGGTGATGGAAGCCTGTTACCTGGGCAACGGGATATTTTAGGGTTGCATTGACTTTGTTCATCGTCACTCTCCGTGGCGGCTGGAGAGGTTGCAGTGAAAGCGGCAAATGTCATGGTGACAGATGTGGACGAATCACTGAAAAGTGTTGTATCTTGTTGATTCTCCTTGTTCACAGGATCGGAATCAGATTCCTTATTGGTCTCCGAAGCGCTGATATGTTCTGCTAATGAGATATTCAATAACAAATTGAAAAGTGTTAATACGATGATAATATATGGGACCAAGTTTCGCAGGTGAGATATTCCGTACATCATGTCACTCTTGAGCCTTTGTTGAAATAAAAAAAATTCTTCTGCAAGAAGAGGGGTTCCGAACCCGCTAGCTGATCATAATTACCAACTCAATTAATTTCATTCTTCGCCTCTTTTTCGATGTTTAAGTCGATGCAACATGACGTAAATAACAGCAGCAGAAGCAACAAAAACAACGCCGGATCAACCACCGCCGCCGCCACCACCACATCCACATCCACCGCCACCAATAACAACAGCAGTAGCAACAACAGTAGTGATAGTAATAGTCAAAAGGAGTCACAGTAGCAACGTGGTCCAAACAACATTATCACCACGCCACAACAATACTTGTCTGTCACCGACCACGAAAGCAACTATTGGTAACTCACAGCTCCATCCCGGTCTAACAATAACACAAGTAATAAAAATAACCACAACAACAATAATAATAATAATATCAGTAAATAGTCGTGATAAGCAGAACAATTTCGGGTTTGATTTTGTAATAATCGAAACACACCCGAAAGCAACGGGTGAGTAGGAAGTCCCAGAGGCGTAAATTTTCCCTGACTGCCAAATCATTTACATATATATATGTATATATGTATAACACTATAAACTCGCTGCTCTGAAAATAAGTTTGAAGCAGGTCCTTTGTTGTCATAAGAAGAAAATTTCTTTGTTTTGAAACGAGGCCTCTACGAAATCACATTCTTCTCGTTGGAGCGTCAATGTTTATATTTGGTCCTTTGCGTTTCTCTTCTGTGTAACTGTGTGTGTTTTACGAGTGTGTATGTGTGTGTGTATGTATGTGTGTGTGTGCTTGCCAGTGTGTGTTCGTATGCCTGTGTGTGTGTGTGTGTGTATATGCGTCTAGTCGTTCGTTTGACAGCCAGTCCTTCCCACCCCTGCTCGTTCACTGGGCTCTCTTGTTTATTTACCTACTCCACTCTTGTTTAAATCTACCTAAAATTTAACACCTGCCTCTTTACCTATCTATCTATCTATCTATCTATCTATCTATCTATCTATCTATCTATCTATCTATCTATCTATCTATCTATCCCTCTTTCACTTATCTCTCTCTCTTTCTTTATGTATGTATGTATGTATGTACGTATGTATGTATGTATGTATGTATGTACGTATGTATGTATGTATGTATGTATGTATGTATGTATCTATCTATCTTTCTATATATCTATCTATCCCTCTTTCACTTATCTCTCTCTCTTTCTTTATGTATGTATGTATGTATGTACGTATGTATGTATGTATGTATGTATGTATGTATGTATGTACGTATGTATGTATGTATGTATGTATGTATGTATGTATGTATGCCATCAAAGTGATGTATGTATGTATGTATGTATGTATGTATGTATCTATCTATCTATCTATCTATCTATCTATCTATTCCCCTCTCTCCCCCTCTCTCTTCTCTTTCTCTCTTTCTCTATGTATGTATGTATGTATGTATGTATGTATGTATGCATGTATGTATGTATCTATCTATCTATCTATTTTACTCCCTTATTCTTATGCACACACACACACACTCTCTCTCTCACGCACACACACACACGCTCTCTCTCTCTCTCTGTTGCCTTCCCCGTTTTCTTCTCTCTATCCTCTTTTTCCTCCCCTCTGGTTCCCTTGTTATCTCTCTCTCCCCCCTCTCTCTCTTTCTCTCTCTCTCTCTACCACTCTTTACCTATCAACCTCAACTACATAGATAGATTTAGAAAAAAAAATTCTCTCTCCAACGTAATCTTCGATGTAGACTAAATCCCACAACACAGAATTAATTACAAAACATAACCACCAAATAATTCCTGTACATTCTATCGCTCACCAGCAACATTAATAGTCACACTCAGAAGTTTTGAAAAGCCTATATAAAAACTTTACTTGTGCTGGGGAATTTCCTCCCCTTACTCTAGCTATCTTTCACATACTTCTTTCGCCCCTTCCGCTTAACTCCCTCCCACATTCTTCTTTGTCATGCTTTGTTGTTTTAACCTGCTTAGGTTTTTTTTTGTACAAACCTGATCAAGCCATTCACTACGAATCAGCGGTGTATATAGTTGTAGTTGTTGCGTTTTTTTGTAGGCGGTAGTGTTTGCTTTTGGTTGAGGTGGTGTTGGCATTGGTCCTGGTGTTGGTGGTAGCAGGGGTGACTGCGGTCAGGCTGATAGGATGTAGAGTTGGAGTTGTTGATGTTGTAATTTAAAGCTAGACCCTATTTAATTAACTATACTGGTGATCAACGCCGTTCCAACCATGACATTCAACTTTCTTTTTATAGCAGGGATTGCTTTGTGAAATGCCACCTTTAACAGAGTACAATTTGAATAAATTTGACGGGCGGCTAGGAGCAATGCTTGCAACCACCTATTTCAAAATAATTTCAATACCCATTTAACCTCCTCCCCTACAACAGATACACACGCGAGGGGCTTCCTTCAGTTTCTGTTCACCATATACTCTCACAAGGATTTCATCGGCGTGAGGCTATAGTAGAAAACTTGCACTAAGTCCTACGCAAACAACATGAAATACGAAAACAAACGAGTTAAATACGCAAACAACGAGAGAAAAAAATGTAAAACAGCAGAAGTCAACACAAAGAAACGACCCTTCATCAGTTGTCGGTTGTCTATCTACTCCTCATTTCGAGCATTTAACGACAATATGAGTTGCTCCCATAAATTCTAAAATAAAATTTAGGATTTATGGATGGTGAAAGTTGGGAACTAAAACAGGACAGAGGAGACATACAAAGAAACCGAACTAAAACAAGCATGGATAGTCGTTAGACCAGAACGAAAGGAAAATAGTGAGCGTTAGGAGAAAGATTTTCTTCGAAAAGAGGAAAAATAGAAGAGAGAGAAAAATCATCCAGTCCTTTGAACGTCCGTGCAGGAAGAGAAAGATGGTCACGTGAGGAAAAGAAAGATGGACGATGGTCACGTGTGAGCTACGAGTGAGAGAAAATGAGAGAGAGAGAGAGGCAGATAAAAAACGGTGAAAGAGGGAGAGAGGGTAGGAAAAGGGGAGTAGAGAAGGAGGCAGAAACAGTATAGAGTAAAGTCGCATCAAATAGGTGAAGATAAGCTTTCTTGGAAATGGATGCGTGGCGTTCAATTAAATAACAATATAAATATAAATAATATATATATA
>NC_068986.1:19795465-19796446 GCF_001194135.2 Octopus bimaculoides | reverse complement strand
TGTGTGTGTAGCATCTTAAAAAGCTGATAGTGTGTTATAATGCATTTAGTACTTTATTCAATGTACTCTTCCCGGAAAAGGTTGAAAAAAAATCACTTGTGAAGAGGCTCCCGCGTTGACTCATGTTCTTGTCGTTGTTCTTGCTGCTGCTGCAGTTGTTGTTATCCTTATAATTGAGCCTTTCTGGTACTTTATTCTATCGACCCTGAAATGATGAAACTGGAAGTCAACCTCAGTAGGGTTTGAACACAAAACGCAAAAAGCCGGAAACATTTTGTCCGACGCCCTAAGGATTCTGCTATCTCGCCGCTTTTCTACAGTAGCCATGAGGCCAGATATTTTGAGGGTAGGGGCCAGTCGATTACATCGACCCCAGTGCGTAGCTAGTATTTATTAAATCGAGCCCGAAAAGATGAAAGGAAAGGTTAACCTTAGCAGGGTTTGAATACAGAACGCAAAAAGCCAGAAGAAACATCACTAAACATTTTGTACGACGCACTAAGAATTCTGCTATCTCGTCGCTTTTCTACTATAGACATAAGGTCAGAACTTCTGGGGTAGGAGTCAGTCGATTCTATCAACCTCAGTGCGCAACTGGTACTTATTTTATCGATCCCGAAAAGATGAAAGTGAAAGTTTACCTCAGCAGCGTTTGAATACGGAAAACGCCGGAAGAAATGTTGCTAACCATTTTGTTCGACGCACTAAAGATTCTCTCAGTTCGCCACTTTAGTAACACCAATAATATTTGAATATCTCAGCAAATGTTATACCGTTTTGTAATATTAAAACTGTCATTTGCAATACATACGGGAGTGGCTATAATGTTGATACGTACGTAATAACAGCACCAGATGGTAATGTGGACGCCTAGGTTTCCGTTGCTCCGGGTCGATCAAAACATTGGTGCGCACGCACACACACACACACACACACACACACACACACACACACACACACACACACACACACACACACACA
>NC_068986.1:19791302-19795455 GCF_001194135.2 Octopus bimaculoides | reverse complement strand
ACTCTCAAAAATTGACAAAAGATATCTTCTACAAAATGTAAACGAAAAACCAAGAGAAAAAAAACACAAGCGGAAAAAGAAAGGGAAAGAAGAAAGAAAGACAGAGAGAGACAGAGAGAATGATGTAGGAAAGTCTCATAGCTAACATATGTGTGTTATTACCGGGAAAATAGTGGGTGGGCCAGTGTTGTTTGCTGTGAATCAGTACTTTTCAATATGGCGGTCATCAAATTCTGTCGTTCGCCATTTTTCTTTTTTCTTCTCGATAACAATATTAAAAGTTCTGGAATGTTTGACGAAGACACGAATACTGTACACAGACACACTCGGACACTTGGACTTAATAACATGAAAAAATACGAACACACACGAAAAAACACATACTCACACTAAAATATACATACTCTTTCAAACGTATATACACACACGCACGGAAATAATTATACACGAACGCATACAAGGAAATACGTTCATTTAAGTAAACACACAAAGGTACACAGAAAAATACACATACATATACACAAACATGCACGTGCAAACAAACGCATACATAGACGTATATACTCGCAATGACTCGTGTACATTCATTGAATCAACCTAAACAACCATACAGAATAAGGCCTCCGGCTGAGAAACATGTGCTGAAATCGAGTGCACACAAATGAGTGAAGTCCGCACGTCTATAAGCTTATATAATGAGGGCTTACATAAACAAAGGACCGTGAACTTGCAATAGTAAAAAATGGCAGGGAAAATTTACCCCAATATATGACTGGTAGATGAGGCATGGGGGTGTGGTTAAAAGGCTTGCTTTGCAACCACGTGGTTTCGGATTCCCTCGCACAACGTGGCACCTTGGGCAAGTGTCTTCTGCTATAGCGATGAGCTAACCAATGCCTTGTGAGTGAATTTATTAGACGGAGACAGAGAAGAAGCGTGTCGTTTTGTATACGTACATATCTTTATTTCTCTTTATTGCCCACAAGGGGCTAAACATAGAGGGGACAAACAAGGACAGACAAAAGGATTAAGTCGATTACATCAACCCCAGTGCGTAACTGGTAATTATTTCATCAACCCCGAAAGGATGAAAGGCAAAGTCGACCTCGGCGGAATTTGAACTCAGAACTCCGACTCCGGTTACCCCTTCATTGTTGTCGTCTCCGACTCCGACTCCACGACTCCGGATCCACAGCTCTGGTTCAAACCATGCGTCTTTTTCATCCCGGGAAACCATCAAATAAAATACCAGTTTATTAAAGAACTACTGTGGGCGCGTGAATGTGTGTTGTGGTTTTTATTTTCATAGTTGCTTAGCCTCAGGGAAGCCCTGGCCGAAGAGACCTCTCATGAAATTCATTCCACCCATGAATATCCAATGTTTTACAGATATCTCTTCTTCCCTAGCCACTGCGGCCCTTTAACCATATCTGACCTGTGAAAGTCAGCATAGTTCTGTAAAATTTCCGCCACTCGCTTCCTTGATGTTATCGCTTCTTTGATGTTATCCATTTTCTTCTCATGATATTATTTAAGTCTTTCCTGGCATTTTATTTTGCGAAGACCCCACTCATTTCTTTTTTGATCCGTGTAGCTTATACTGAGAATGTCTCTAAGACACTATTGTTCATATTCTTCAAATTCTATCAAATTTCTTTATAATCCAGCATTCACCTCCATTGATAGGTGGCTATCAATGAACTGAGGATTTCTCTCTTTTTGTTCGCAATGAGATGGCCTTATTCATCCATGTATTGTCCACTGATATCATGGCGGTCTTGGCTATATAGCACTACATCCATCCAATGTATCATCATCTTGTTTAAGAGGGAAGATGATAGAGTGCAATTTAAGGGAGATTTGGCTGTTATTTCTAGTGAGACGAGTGATCACAAGCAAAGCCCTCTCGCTGGTTTCTGTGTGTGTGTGTGTGTGTGTGTGTGTGTGTGTAGGTAGAAATAATTAATTGAGTGTTTTCTTCCCTATAGGATGTGTTTCATGGTGCATATATTATGAAATCGCATTAAAACAGTTTGGTGACGAACAGAAAGGTGCGTTGGTGTGGCTCCAGCAATACCTAACCAGCTTTATACTTGATCAGCTTAAAAAAAAATAATGGAACTGGAGTTATGACAACAATAAATAGTAAACCGGTTTCTGGTTTGGCAGAAGTGTGCAAGTAAACAGGAGGGCGGGTCACGTCTTTCACAGGAGAAAAATATAAATGTCAACAGAGAGTCGATGCGTAATTAAGAAAATAAAATGCAAGGAACAGAGAAATAGTGGAGAATGGAGGGAGGGTAAAAGTTCAACAGAAGAGTTAAATAGAGAGATTGATAGATAGATATATATAAAGACAGACAAATGGGAGGAAGGGAAAACTACGATATATATATATGTATACACACACACACACGCAGGTAGATCACTGAATTTTCTTGGCCTTGATAGTCCGAAATCTCTTATAATCCGCACTAATGCACACCGATGTACAAGTACTCGTATTTCATTTAATCATTTAAGTAAATTTTATGTTTTAAATTTAGACTGTGTTGACCATACTGACAACACCTAGTTCGGAAAAATCAGCAATCCAGAGAATTTCCGGATTCCATACCTATACACATACAAACACACACAACACACACACAGAGTAAAAACAGACTGCAGAGTATGTGAAACAGTTACACTTGTCTCATTAAGGGTCTGTTTGATGAATCAGCAGATCATTAAAAAACATGATCTGTTGATTTCATCAACATGTCACAGCTCGCTTGTTTATTTGGTAAACCTGATGAGTTGAGAGATGCATAATGCATTACATAATCGTATTGTTGTTGCACATACTACATACATGACTGCACCATGTTTGTATCACAATAAAGACTTTTGTAGCAGTACCATATAACTCATTCGTCTATATTTATAACGTTTCAATGCCATGTCTTAGGTTCTTGTTATCTTTGGATACTTTTGGCGGATCACGAAATAACAATGAACTTACCTTCGTTGAAGCATTCTGTTAAGTTGCCAGATCTTTCGTCTAGAAAGTTTGTAAGGAGCTAGAGATTGAAGATGGAAACGTATCACCAGGATAAAAAGCATTCTAAACGCTCTGAAATCATCAGAACATCTGAATTTATCCAGCAAGTTCAACATACCATTGATTACAATTCCAGGAAATCCATGAAGTATATTGCAAAAGATCTCCATGTATCAGAAGGAACAGTCAGAAATGTTGTCCACGAAGATGAGGAAAAGTCAATTTGTCCGAAAAAGCAAAAGAAATTCACTACATCAGATGTAAAAAGCTCTTAAACAGACTGAAAAATTCAGCAGATTTGATTTGGTTTTTCGCAAACGAGAAAATCTTCGAATAAAATCAAAAAGTTAACAGAAGAAATGACAGATGGTTATGTGCAGTTTCAAGTGTTATGCATACAAAATTTCCTGCAACTATCATGGTTTTAGGGGTTGTCAGCAATGAAGGACATGTGATGCCACCTTACTTCTTTCCACAAGGCCTTAGAGTTAACTCTACCACCTACATTGAGGTCCTGGAAACAATTTTTAAGCCCTGGATAGACAGTGTATGCAATGGAAGGCTATATGTGTTTCAGAAAGACTCTACACTATCACACATAAGCTCTAGTAACGCAGGAATGGATGGTTGAAAATTTTCACGATCACATGACCACTAAAATTTGGCCTCCTAATTCCACAGATCTCAATCCATTAGACTATTACATTGTTTAGAGAGAGGTCAATGAACACGCGCAGGACACCAATGATTCTTTGAGAGCTGCCATAGTCAGAGTAATGTCCAATACGAACAAGGATCCAAGCATGTTTAGATCACGAATACAATCGGTTGTTGAAGCTGAAGGTGGCTGTACTGAATAACATTATAGAAGAGAAGGTTTATTTTTATCCTTATAGAATTCTTTTATAAATAAAGTTATTATATGTTATGTAACTCTTTGCTTTTATAAACATAAATATGTCCTCAAATATCGTACGCACCCTTTATATATATTACTCTTACTCGTTTATTTGTTTCAGTCATTTGACTGTGGCCATGCTGGAGCACCGCCTTTAGTCGAACAAATCGACCCCAGGACTTATTCTTTGTAAGCCTAGTACTTCTTCTATG
>NC_068986.1:19789187-19790332 GCF_001194135.2 Octopus bimaculoides | reverse complement strand
TGGTGGTGGTGTTAGTAGCGGTGCTGGTTGTGGTATTGGTGGTGGTTGTAGGTTTGGTGAACGTGAAGGACTAAGGTTTGGAATGAAGTCAATGATGAAGTTGGCGGGCTGGGTGGAAATAATTACGAATGTGATGACCAAGGCTGTGGTTTTCGCAAAGGCGGAAGTGGGGGGAAGGCGACGTCGATAGTGGCCGCAGTGATGGTGTGGGGGTGAAGACAGAGACGATGGTGGTGGTGGTGGTGGTGGTGATGTTCGCGATCTCCAACCTAATCTGAGTCAGTTTGTACCTACTGGCTCGTAATACGAGTTGGTGGCTGTCTGTATAATTGATAGTATATATGTATTTGTATTTAGAGTGTGTGTGTGCCTGTGTGTGTGTGTGTCTGTGTGTGTGTGTGTCTGTGTGTGTGTTTTAATGTGATTGTTCGTGCGTATGTGTGTGCGTGTGTGTGTGTGTGTTTGTGTGTATTAAGTGTGAGTGTGTGTTTGCATGTGTGTTTGTGTGTATGCGTCTGTGGGTGTTTGTGTATGTGTGTGTGAGAATTTGTGTGTGTGTGTTTGTGTGTTTGTGTGCATGTGTGTGTGGTTGGGTGTGTGTGTGTTTGTGTATGGGTATGTATGTGTGTGGGTGTCTCTGTATGTGTATGTGTGTGATTTGCGTGCGTGTGTGTGCATGTGTGCGTGTTTGTGTATGTGTGTTTGTGTGTGTGCGTGTGTATGTGTGTGTTTTGTGTGTGTGTGTATGTGTGTGTTTTGTGTGTGTGTATGTGTGAGTGTTTGTGTATGTGTGTGTTTGTGTGTATGTG
Organism: Octopus bimaculoides; assembly: GCF_001194135.2. Taxonomy (NCBI): domain Eukaryota; kingdom Metazoa; phylum Mollusca; class Cephalopoda; order Octopoda; family Octopodidae; genus Octopus; species Octopus bimaculoides. The sequence goes on along the minus strand of NC_068986.1, from coordinate 19,789,523 downwards.
TGTGTGTGTATATGCATATGTGTGTGTGTAATGTTGGTATACGTGTCAAGTGTTCCTCCCAGTTTGTTTTGTGCGCTGCGTGAAAGGTTTCATCTGACGTGTGTGTGTGTGTGTGTGTGTGTTAGTGTTTATTCTTTTATTTTTATACTTGTTTTAGTCTCTTGACTGCGGCCTTATTCTTTGTAAGCCTAGTTCTTATTTTATCGGTCCTTTTTGCTGAACCACTAAGTTACGGGGGAGTTAAACACATTAACATCGGTTGTCAAGTGATGATGAACAATCACAGACAAAAGGATATACATACATAAATGTATATATATATATATATATTAATAA
>NC_068986.1:19783935-19786065 GCF_001194135.2 Octopus bimaculoides | reverse complement strand
TAAGGAGTGCGGGCGTTATTATTTATGTAACGCACGCACTCCATAATATTTTACCCATTTATAGAAACATTTTTGGAATATATTTTGTGCCACTGTCTTTACTTTCCTTCTCTTAATTTCCTTTCTTTCTTTCTCTCTCTCTCTTTCTCTCTCTCTCTCTCTCTCTCTCTCTCGGTGTCTTTCTCTGTTACCCTCGTCCTACTATCACGTGACCCTAAAGTGGTGTCATTAATTTTCGCGTTGCCTTCGACCGTACTGAACACGATTTTCTGAGCTCCTCGCTCTACCCCCTCCTGTATATATAATCCTTTAGGACAGTTTCCATTTCTCCCTCGCGTTACCCACTCGGGAAATGCCTTGCGGCCGCAAGGGTTTGATATGTATATGTTTTACCACTATTAAATGTTGTCTTCGTGTGGGCCTAAGTCTTTATTCTGTTTATTGTTTTGTCTCCCGTCTGTCCACTAATAGTTTCGTCTCGAGCCCGTTTCGTCTTTTTATGTTTTGGTCCCATTCCTGGCAAGTTTCACCTCTAGGTGGTTAACGATGCACAACTGCCCCTACTACTCTCTAGCAACGGGATCAGCAGACCGATCCTGGTTTCGGGCTATTGCTTCCACTCTTCAGTACTGGGCACCTCGTCTGCTAGAGATGGCAGTAGCTCACTTCTGCACGCAGTATATATACTGCAAGTGAACACACAGTCGCTGATTTTGCAACAAGCAAAATTGCCGGTTCTAAAATATCTCTAAGAGATCAACGCAGTAGTTGTACTGACAAGTAATATTCGTAGCCACTTTAACATGTCCGTTCAAGCAGACTCTACTATATATATTATATATATATATATAATATATTATAAATATTTTATATAATAATAATTTAATAACATATTAATATAATATAATATTATATATGTATACATACATTACATATATACATACATAATATTATATATACACATGCACATATATACATACACATACATTCGCACATATACAAATAGACAGGTGGGGAGAGTGAGTGTCTAGACAGCTGCAAAATGTCAGTGATAAAATGTCCACTTAAAATATAATTTAAATTCTCCTCCACAAACGAAGTACCAGATAAAGCAATCAACTGGATAAAACAAACATTAATTGCCAAGAGATATTATTTTAACAGACGACTAGACTAAGCCACAGAAAAACAAAACAACGCAAGAATGACACCAGAAATTACAGTCATTAAAAATACACAAATCATAAATGGAATTTACGACATGAATCAAAGGCCGAAAACAGGTGAAGGCATCATTAAGAATGTCATAATGCACAACGTAAATGCATTGCGGCAGTCCATGATTTAACGTTAAAGACATTTAAGTAAGGCTAAAATATGAAACTTCCTTATCTACTACAAGCTAGAAGCATGTGAAGTTGAGAAATTACAACTATTAGATGTGTTATAAACATCCAATGGTGAAGGCGAATGTAGTAAACGTCTTGACTCTTGCTATACTGATACACAACTAAACTACACTCACATAGGTTCATCATGCACTTTTAAAACTCTATGCTGTAGGAAGACATTAGTAGACAATACATCTATACTATATAAAATTTCTCACGAATGTAGGTGAACAATGATGGAATGGTTATTAATAATGCAGAACAATGCTAAACTACACAAACGAACAACATACACACATTATAAAAGAAACGTAACTAATCTATAATATAAATCCCGTTCTCTCTGCGTGTGTATTTGTGTAAAAGATTATAACGGCCGTATTTTTCAACTGATTTTCTCCAAACTGGCAACATACATTACTTATGTTCCAGGGATGGTTTTAGACTCTTAAAATGTTTTACATAATGAGTAACGGGCCCCCATTGGACAGAAAACACCCGTTCCTGGGTTACGTAGAGAAGGGTAACTTTTTGCGAAGTAAATTTCAGAAATTGATCGTCTCCCTTCTATCCATTTATCAAAAAATTGTCACAATCTCATCTAATATATAAAATAGAGATGTGTGTTTATTCGCTTTTCTCGAAAAAACGGCTTCACCAATTGTTTCCATACTTGTGATACGTGAATAATTTGACCTCGGACACATGTTAAGCTCTTCATTTGATTTTTTTTTAATTA
>NC_068986.1:19782046-19783041 GCF_001194135.2 Octopus bimaculoides | reverse complement strand
TATATATATATATATATATATATATATATATATATGTATGTATGTATGTATGTATGTATGCATGTATGTATGCATGAATGTATATACGTATATTTTTCCCCATACATAAACAACCGAAAACCTATCTACTCTGAGGAAAAGCCATAACAACGTTTATTTTTTTCTGTCTAGTCAATACTAATTAACTATATTTGTCTTTAATAGCCAATCGAAAACCGCCATTATCAACAACAAAGATAACTACGACGACATTAATGGCAAGCTAGTAACATAAGTATTTTCACATCAGCAACAACAATAAATAAATAAATAAATAAATAAGTAAATAAAAAGCTACAAGGAAAAAAAAAACAAAATTAACAATATTATCGTCAGCAGCTGCTTAAGTAGCCGCCGTGTATTCGCTTGTAATATCAACGAAATCTACCTCAAATCACACTCTACCTTAAATACAGAAATGGTGCATTAAGATAATTTTGTTTTAAATGACACTCAACGGGAGGGATGCGCACGACTGGAACGCATTCGTTAACATGTCTTCTCAATCAGTGTTAATATGAATCTAAACAACAATAGCACCAACATTACCAAGAACAACAATTACTGAAGCCGCAAAAGGGCGCTGATAAATTATTGCAACGTCTCCAGCATTCGATGTACGTACGTAAGAAAAGAGGTTGGTGATTAGGTAAACTTGCTATGCTATCTTTAGTTTGGTTTTCGTTACTGTCCTCATCTATTGTCATGAATGTTGGGTAATAACGAAAGATACGATCGCGAATACAAGCGGTCGAAATAGAGTTCCTGCGAAGCATATCTTGAGTGAGGTTACTCGACGAGGTGTCTAGTTTGAAAATCAGGATATCTCTCAAGGTGGTGCCGCTATTTTTCCGCATTGAGAGATCACAGCTTTGATGTTACTGACATATAGTTAAAATACCGAAGGAAATAATCACAAGACACATTCTTCAATCTGAACCACCTGACACGGAACC
>NC_068986.1:19780950-19781462 GCF_001194135.2 Octopus bimaculoides | reverse complement strand
AAACCATTTATCTTCGTGACGCACTATATTCCTATTCAGTTCATTATGTCTTTGATTCTTTAATATGAAGAATGAAATTAACTTGGCAGAAAAAGCTGATTCGCTATCCCCCAGGTGACCGAAAAAAATTACTCAAGGAAACCATTGACACAGAAAATAATAAAAATAGACCCCGCTTCACAAATTAGAACTGAACTGGCCTGCTTTCTAGGTGATGTGATGACAGTAAGATGACACGAATGAATTCAGAGTTGGGCTAAAAGATAAATTTACTGTCCAAGTGAATAAAGAAATAAACGGTCCAGCGTTTGAGAGTATTATATAATTGTTACATCATGTACAAAGAAGCCTGTAGTCAATAACAAGTGTAATCGAACAGTTGATTGTATTACACAAAAGATACATCGTCAAGGAAGGTGACGGAAGGTAAATAAGTGATGAAAGATAAATAAGTTGAATAGTAGTTGTGTGGTAAGTAGCTTGTTTACGAACCACATGGTCCCGGGTTCAAT
>NC_068986.1:19780084-19780940 GCF_001194135.2 Octopus bimaculoides | reverse complement strand
AGAATAAGTACTAGGCTTACAAAGAATAAGCTCTAGGGTCAATTTGCTCGACTAAAAGGCGGCGGTGTTCCAGCATGGCCACAGTCAAATGACTGAAACAAGTAAAAGGGTAAAAGAGTAAAAGAGTAACCGCTAAAGATTTTGTGAATAAGACTACAAATTTATCATTATCATTTACACAAACCTATAACGCACAATCAAGCACAGATATGCGCTTGTATATACATTCTGTATTAAGATATATGTATACGCCATAAGGTATATCATTATTAGTCATAGCAACGGCGGTGAGCTGGCAGAAACGTTAGCACCCCGGGCGAAAAGCTTAGCGGCATTCCGTCAGTCCTTACGTTCTGAGTTCAAATTCCGCCGAGGTCGACTTTGCCTTTCATTCTTTCGTGGACGATTAAATAAGTACCAGTTATGCACTGGGATCGATAGAATCGATTGGCTCCCTTCCCCCGTAATTTCAGGTCTTGTGAAAGAAACGATTATCAATCATAGCAAGAAGGCGGTGAGCTTGAAGAATCATTATCGCGCCGGACAAAAAAATGCTAAACATCTTTTCTTCCGACCCTTTACCTTCTGAGCTCAAATTCCGTCGAGTTTGACTCTACCTCTCATCCTTTCGAGGTCAATAGAATAAGTATCAGTGGAACACTATGAGTCGATATAATCGATTAAACACCAAGCCTTAAAATTGCTGGCCTTGTACAAATTTAGTTCCAGAACGACCAAATGAGCGTATTATATAATTGTTACATCACGCACAAAGCAGCCTGTAGCCAATAACAATTGTAATCGAACAGTTGATTGTATTATACCCCCGTCACACACAGTGATATATATATATATA
>NC_068986.1:19778716-19779963 GCF_001194135.2 Octopus bimaculoides | reverse complement strand
CCATCGTCATTGGCATTTGCTTACCTTCCAGTCCTGATGAAATTGAAAGTCGCCGATCTGTTACGACTTTAGCACGTAAGAGAAATATTACTTCAACAACAACAACAACAACAACAATAAAAACAATAACAAACACTTTAAAACGTATCAACATTAAAAAAAAAAATTTCTATGCTGTATTTTCTTATTTTATTTTTCAGTGAACTTATTAGGATGTTTTCTTTTTCTTTTATATTTATCAAAAAATATACAAATGGTAAAATGGCGACGAAGTTCTAATTTTAGTCAATAAACATTTGATAGTGTGTTATCGATCTCTAAGGTAAGCTGATTGTTATTGATGATTATCATTCTAATTCTGTTTTGTAATGTATTTTGGTGTTGTTGAATTATTTTTCTTTATTTCTAATGCTTTTTATTTATTTTTCTATTATTATTATTACTATTATTTTTCGTAATTTTCAACCAATCGACACTCAGACAAACATTAAGAAATAACCGAGACTTTTAAAACTGCTGCTTTATGTCTGCCTTCATCTTTCCTTATTTAAAATAGTTATAGTGCTGCTCAATGTGTCCGTATGTTATTGTATAACACACACACACACATACATTTATATAGATATAAGAAGTGGTTGGACAATATAATGGAAACATCTTTTTATTTAACTAATTTTCCTACTGGTAGTTGAACTAGTTCAGAACTGTTCAGTTCCGTATATATGTGTTCATCTGTATTATGTATGCCTTGCGCCTCATCGTCTGGTTCTGTGTTTCTGTTTTGCAGATGTTTATATGTTTAAATAAGTTTTGATGTTGTTGTTACACTGTGCCTAGGTCTGGTACAGTCGACATATAATCATAAATACTTCAATAGTGACTTTCTTTCAAAACGATATTTAATATAACTTTCTCATTTCAAGAAAGTGGAGTATTATTTAAGGTAAGATTTACTGACATTTCTAACAGATGGAAGATTTAGTGTCGAGCAGCGATTCTTAAGGCTTCTCCTGTTATTTATCCGCTAGGTTTGATGTATTTCGGAATCTACACCCTTACACTCAAACAAAACCGGATGGTACATTAACCAATCTTTGATTCGAGTTTGATAAATGTATCATCCGGATTTGTCGAACTGACGAGCACCACGAAGGGACTTTTAACTTGCAAAATAAAATACACATGCTACATATATGTGTGTTATTTCCCTCATTGGAAATTTAGCTTTCCCCGATATATACTGGGCA
>NC_068986.1:19777558-19778706 GCF_001194135.2 Octopus bimaculoides | reverse complement strand
TCACGAAACAATAATACAAATAAATACGTGTGGAATCGGAAAATGACAATGGTTTGGTCAGATGAGTGGAAAGCTGCAAATATATAATCAATGGAAAGATCAAGAAAGGAATTGTAAAACGCGTGCTATGAAGAAGAAAAAAAGAACATAAAAGTTTGAAAAGTAAACAAAAAATTATTTAGAGGAAAGGCACTAAATTTGACGACTGTGTTTCATGGGTATAGTTCCACTGATCGTGAGAATCAAATATCGATTGCAACGGTTAGTACCGATAATTTTAAGTGCAGGTGTTAAGAAAATACATGTTACAGCAACTTGAGAATGCTGAAATAATTGTTGAACATTTTAACCCGACAACAATTTAGGCCAAATGACGTTTATAAGTTAATCAAAAATCATCTTACACTTTGCTTGAGTGACCTAGGTAAAAATTTATTTGTCTCAACCCATCCTTAGCGCACATTCCATCAGTGTATAAAATTTCAAGAAAATCGGTTGAAAACTTCAAAATTTATGGCAGAAAATAGCATTCATATGAGAATTTGCATTGAAATGTCCTATTGATTTTTGCAAATCGATGCTGATTAAAAATTACCGATTTTTTTTGAAATTCCAAGTGCGTAAGTGACCGCATGGGCATAAGCTCCCCACACGTGTCAAGTTTCATCGAGTTCGGTTGGATAGTCTCGGAGGAGTTAAAGTAACAAATTGAAAACACACACACGCACACACACACACACACACACACGCCCAGCTATGGATAAAAAAAAGGGGGATTTAATTGGGGAATGGCACAAAATTCCACCAACAAATGCTCAGAATCTATACGAGTCAATTCCTCGCACAAGTTGTGATTGCAACCAAATCTGAGTTGAATTACCATTAAACAAGATATTTCTGTTATTTTGTCCAATCCGCGCGGGCGCGCGTGTGTATATACAAGAAGAACCACGGGGAAATACGAGAAGAAACTAGACGCAAAAAGTGGAAGGGTGAATAAAAAACGTATCTTATACTATGTACGTTGAATGATGTGTTTCTCTCACTGGACTGTTTTACGGAACAGCAAACAGCACACACATACACACACGTGTATATATGTATGTATATATATATATATATATATATATATATATATATATATATAT
>NC_068986.1:19776139-19776580 GCF_001194135.2 Octopus bimaculoides | reverse complement strand
ATATAGAGAAGATGGTGGGGTGGGGGAAGCCTGATAATTCAAATTCCGCAATGAATTTATCAGCTTCGCAATTTACATAATAAATATTCCACTCCATTACATATTCATGTATACGGGAGAACTAGTGTCATTTAGTTCGTGATTACACCGACTATCTTGTAAATACACACGTAAACGCATTCCATGCATGAACGGGTATATATACGTATATATATGGGTGAAGACACGGCATAGGGAAAGGCATGGGTGGGCGGTTAAGAAGCTAGCTTTGCAACCAAGCCGTTTCGGGTTCAGTTCCACTGTACAGGACCTTGGACAAGTGACTTCTGGTAAAGCTTCGGGCGGACTAATGCAAAGTGAGTAAATTTGGTAGACGGAAACTTTGAGAAGTCCGTCCTATATACATACATACATACATACATACATACATACATACATACA
>NC_068986.1:19774378-19775635 GCF_001194135.2 Octopus bimaculoides | reverse complement strand
ATATATATACATACATACTTACATAAATACACACAGATATATATACATATATACATCGCCTTATCCTTGTCTCTCTCTCCCTATCTATCTATCTATCTATCTATCTATCTATCTATCTATCTATCTATCCATTCACCCATTTACGCATCCCTTTATCCTCGTATCTCTCTCTCTCTCTCTCTCTCTCTATCTATCTATATGTCCGCCTGTCCGCTTGTCTATCCGGCTGCCTGCCTGCCTGTCCGGCCGCCTGTCTCTCTCTATCTCCTTATGTTTGCCTGTCTGCCTGTCCAATTGGGAGAAATTCAAATCCATATTAAGCTAAAGCCAATTCTATAGTCAAGGGAAATTATTATGCAAATGTATCTCACGAGAGTTATGTCCCCTGAAAATATTTTAGTGTACTATGGTGAATTATAAATTAAAGCTTTCATATTCATGACCATTCCAAGAAGCGTCATTTATCTACATCCTCCATACTATTACTACTACTACTACTACTACTACTACTGCTACTACTACTACTACTACTACTACTACTACTACTACTTTAGAAATCATTAATCCTCAGAAATCCCACTGAGTTTGTTTTTGTTGTTAGACCGTTGTATAACGCTAAGTTATTCTGGATTGAAAAGTGCAACGGAAATTTGAATAATGTAATCGACCCCAATACTCGACTTACTTTATTTTATCGATCCCTAAAAAATTAAAGGCAAAGTTGACCTCGGCAGAATCTGGTCTCAGCAGGAGAAGATGAACGAAGCGCTGCTAAGCATTTTGCTCGGCGTGCCAACGATCTTAGCAGCTCGCCTCCTTAAAGTCAAGCAATGATTAAAAGCTGATATAATCTATTTAGAAAATAAGTAAAGAAAAAATGTATGGTTCTTCCCCACCCAAGGTAGCTGGGTCCTTATCGAAAAGATGAAGGCCAAGATTGACTTCAGTAGAGTTTGAACGAAAATGTAAAACAAAAAAAAAAGAAAAAGGAATAAATAGGACAAATCATTTTTCTGGCGCTTTAACATTGTTGCTGTAGCTGTTGTGGACATACAACCTTATCTATTTACCTATGGAGGCAGGTGCGATGACCCAGTGGTTAGGGCAGTGGACTCGCGGTCGTAGGATCGTGGTTTCGATTCCCAGACCAAGCGTTGTGACTGTTTATTGAGCGAAAACACTTAAAGGTTCACGAGGTTCCGGTATGAGGTGTTGGCGAACCCTGCTGTACTCTTTCACCACAACTTTCTCTCACTC
>NC_068986.1:19773135-19774368 GCF_001194135.2 Octopus bimaculoides | reverse complement strand
TCTGTGGAGTTCTCAGCCACTTGCACATTAATTTCACAAGCTGGCTGTTCCGTCGATCGGATCAACTGGAACCCTCGTCGTTGTAATCGACAGAGTGCCACGATTTACCTATGGACTCCCTTTTGGTTTGTATCTTACTCGAGTGGGCCCTCATAGCCTTTCGATGTTTAAAGAAGTCTATTATATTTTCATAATTAAATATTGTTAGGAATTTTATTAAAAAATTGTTCAAGTATAACCAATTTATTTCGCATGAATCTTAACAACAAAATCTTATACAGACTCCCGCTAACGTTTCCGCCAGCTCGCCGCCTTACTTCCGTCGGCACAAAACAATTGAGTGCTACTGCACTTTCTATCCCTTCTTGGGTTTCCTTATCGGCTTTAGTCTTGAGAACAGCAGCATTTTCTTGGACTTGTCCGTGATTTGTTATCTTTCTTTTATCTCCGCTGTTAATGAGGGCAGGATGCCCTTAAATGTCTCTTGATATCACGCATGTAGTAAATGAACTTACTGCCTTGCGCTAACAGTCTCATTGCCTTTTCTCCTACATCGGCGAGTGGTAAAAATTCCGATATAATGTCATAGTGTTCAAGGTCCATGAAAACTTGTAAATCGATTAACCCACCATCTGAGCACTAATCATTCTTCATGATAACAGCGCTCATCACCTATGCATACTGTAACATAAAAGTATACCTGATCCAAGATTAAACGTGGTTCTCAACCTCCACATCATTGATACAAGGATAATTTCGTCACCGAAATAACTGACACAAGTGTTTGGGTTGCAATATATCCTGCACTGCACGGCGTGTTTACTTGCTTCGTTCTCATTCATGAAAACTAGGCATAAAAATCCGTTTGACTTGCCTCAAATGACTGAGATAATGTTCTTTCTATATTTCGGTCATATTTATCGACACATGAAAAAACCGAGAGTCACCAATGAAACAGATATTACAGTTCTATATTTAAGATATGAGGAATTATATACATTATTTACATTATTTATAATTGACGGATATTTGTCCTCATCTTGTTTGTTGTTAACACAACATTTCGGCTGATATACCCTCCAGCCGTCATCAGGTGTCTTGGTGAAATTTCGAACCTGGGTTCTCATTCCTAAGGTACTTTTCGATGTTGTTGTTATCATTATTATTATTATTATTATTATTATTATTATTATTATTATTATTATTATTATTATTATTATTATTATTATTATT
>NC_068986.1:19771383-19772180 GCF_001194135.2 Octopus bimaculoides | reverse complement strand
AACATCAAACAGGATGAGGACAAATATCCGTCAATTGTAAATAATATCAATAATGAAATAGATATGGTTGAATTTTTTTTTTCGTCTTTTAATAACATTGTCAGGAACTATCTGTCTATCTGTCGGTCTGTCTGTCTGTCTGTCTGTCTGTCTACATTGTGAAGATTACGATAGTGACATTATATATGGCAATCATATCATATCCATTATAAAAAATTATACTGAGTGAAAAGGCTTCGACCAGCAATGTATTCAAGCATTTAAAATATCGAAAAGAGAAGACCCTCCTTTTAAGGATACTTAAAAACCTGAAAACAGCAGGCAATTGTAATAATTCTAATACAACCAATCAGGTGAAGTTTTCGAGAGTATAGCCAATGCTGATTCGAGGGCATATGATCTCTAGAGCCAAGAGGTAAAAGCAATGGAAATGTTTCGGTTTTATTTCAGCTCCTCAGTGAAACATGTATTACAGTGGCAGCCCCAAATATATCTGAGTTGATATCTCAATATCCCTCTTTATCCAATCTAACTTGGACTTATCTTTCGTTCTTTAAAGAAAACAAATCTTATACAATAGACATCGATGCCTTTATCTAACAGCTACTGGCAAAACAAATATGTTTATTAATAACTATATGTGCTCATCTTTCTATCTATCTATCTATCTGTCTGTCTTTCTGTCTGTCTGTCTGTCTGTCTGTCTGTCTGTCTGTCTGTAAATAGATACCTATTTATTTATTCATGTACATGTATATGCAATATATATATATATATATATATATATATAAACACCT
>NC_068986.1:19769161-19770005 GCF_001194135.2 Octopus bimaculoides | reverse complement strand
ATATATATATATATATATAGTCATATATATAGATATCATGAATAATTCTCAATTTTTGCACGAGTACATAAAAGCATAAGAATAAACGTGTTTACGTAAGTTTATTTCAGTTTATGAGACTGCGATAATATGAATAAAGGGGAAAAAACATAATGCGAATACAAATTTGTTTTTAATGATCAATCGTAGAATAATGTTTTGATAAATATTTGCATGTTTGTATATGTCTGTCTGCCTGGCTGTGTGACTGTATGACTATCTGCCTGTCTGACTGTCTGTATTCCTCTCTATTTGTCTCATTCTCTGTTTAGTCTGTCCTCAATTTCACTCGAACAGCCTCTTCGTCACTCATTGTCGCTGTCTTTGCCTATCTATTTGTTTAACTATCCATACGACTCATGTTGTTCTCAGCGAAGTTGCGTTTGATCATATATATATGTGCGTATGCATGTCTATCTATCTATCCATCCATCCATCCATCCATCTATCTATCTATCTATCTATCTATCTATCTATCTATCTATCTATCTATCTATCTATCTATCTATCTATCTATGTCCCTCTCGCTCTATTTATCTATCTGTCTATCTATCTCCCACTCTGTCTCTGTACTCCTCTCTACACAGGCGAGCACACTCACACGCACACATACACGTACACGCGCGCGCGCGCATACATACGTAGTGACAGAATGAAAATTTGACGAAGACAGAGAGGTGAGTAGGATAGTGGAGAAAGAGAGACAGACACAAGGAGAGAGAGAGAGAGAGAGTAGCACTCAGTAAACTTTATTAACGAATATATCCTATACTATTATATGTATACACACACACACACACACACA
>NC_068986.1:19764473-19766973 GCF_001194135.2 Octopus bimaculoides | reverse complement strand
ACCACCACCTCTACTTAAATGGTAGAATCGAAAGTGCGTTGGCAAAAATTGCTCCTTATTTTGTGTGTTCAGATAATGAGGAGGTCCATTGTATTATTCATCTATCCGGGGTTGAAAAGTCGATTTAATCGACTGTTATCGTTCATTAAAACTTCAGACTGTTTGTTTAATTAACTGATAATAATAACGATAATTAATAATTATTATTATTATATTCGAGATCAAGAATGCAACGCATTACATGCAGGGAATTTACACAGCTAATGTGATAGTGATTTTAATTCGGTTACATGAAGAATTAATATTGATCGCGATTAAACAAATAGACAGCGATATACAAATTGATATTACGGATATGTACTTGCATTTTGTTCACTGAATTTTGTCAGTGAACAGGTCGCGGTCTGAAAGCGACGAAAATATTTTGACAAATTAAATTTAATTGAATTGAATCTAACGGTTTTTGTGAGTTTTTAAATGACTTGTAAACACCTTCCATGCCACAAACAGATAATTTTAGCGAAAAAGATATCATGACGCAACTGAATTGGTAGATAGAGAACACCTGCTAAACCAGCCCTGAAAACGTCACACAAATTTAACAGGACGTGATTACATTGCTTAAAAGGTTAGACAGGTAAACTTCGGAATTGCTCAATGGAATGTGATATGTGGATAATTTCTTTTGTAGAAAAAACTGGAAATGGTAATAAAATGGATAAGCAGAACCGTTACAACCACTGAATTCATTAAAGGTACGTGACAATGCAGCAATCTTTAGAAAGTTTGGATTAAGTAAATGATAACCTGTATACCATAACGATATGAAACCATAAAAACAGGGCTACAAATGCAACCAACGAATTGAGAAATGAAACGATGACAACCATTTATGAAACCTCAATAAAATATCATGCATTATGTTATTTATCCCGGGTTTTTGCATTCTGAGGTCAAATCATGCTGATGGCAACACCATGTTACCTTTCATCCTTCTGGACTTGATAAATAATTTATTTGTCTTGGATAGTGAACAGACGGGTTCGGTAGAGCGTTGAATGTGTTACTGTGCACTATTTGTTCCGGCTCTTTGCGTTTTGAGTTCAACTCACACCGTTGCCTACTTGACTAGTAGATTTAATCTATTGCTCTGTTTAACACCTTTACCTGCAGCCTTCATGTCAGGTATCTGTTTCAGGGATACTTCCTCGTCTACCCAGCAGTCTCTTAATCTCTAAAAAGAGTTCTTTGCCCTTTGTTTCTCGTTTAAGTGACACGCAAATTCTCCCTGGAAATATAATCTAATATCTACGAAAAGTGAATGGTGAAATATATTGAATAAATTCAATCTGCATAAACTATGTTTGTCAAATGTTGGGATGGTCATGGATGGAACATAGGTCATATATTCACTTGATAAGGTTTGACTCAGGGCTATAAATTAAATAACCCTCAGTCAATAGACCTATACAATAATATGCCAGATTAAATACACAAGGGAAAAAATGAAATGAGGCCTGGAAGAAGAGAGACAGAAAAGTAGATGAGTTGAGGGAAAGATAGAGAAATTGACAAATTGTGGCAGTTAGTGAAAGAAAGTAGCAAAAACGATAGATAAATAGATAGAAGCTATAGTAGATGACACTCACCCAAGGTTCAACGCAGCGGAACTGAACCCAGAACCATGTGGTTGGGAAGTAAGCATCTTACCACACAGCCACGTCTTCGTCCACTATTTCATTATTCATAACCCTCTGTTTTAAAAATGGTTCCCAAATTATTCATTTCCCATTCATAATTCTTTATTTTGTAAATTGTTCTCTTTTAAGTAAGCCGAGTGTATATGAAATAAATAATTCAGTGATGTGATATCAGGGTAATGTGTTCAGATGAAATATTGGCAATTTGTGTAAAACGTGAGAAGAGAGAAGCGAGGTTTCTGATTTATGAAGAACGTCAGTAATTTGTGAGGAGGAAATATCAGACGATAACCTCATCCCCCCGTATTTCACTAGTACTCTTACTTTCTTGTATTCTTTTACTTGTTTCTGTCATTTGACTGCGGCGATGCTGGAGCAGCGCTTTTTGTCGAACAAATCGACCCCAGGACTTTATTCTTTGTAAGCCTAGTACATATTCTATCTGCCACTCTTTTGCCGAATATGTGGTATTTTATTTTTATTTTTATTTTTTACTTTATATTTGTGTTGAATTTTTGTGAATCTCTGAAGAGGCCTAGTGAATCATGCATGTACCCCCATTTCAGCATTTCATCTGCTAATTACTCCGGCACGCAGGAGCTATTCTGATAGAATGGGGCATGTCAACGCTAGGCCGAAACAGCTGTAAGTTTCTGTATATTCTCAAATTCCTAATGTACTTTATATTTGTAACCTTGATTGTTAATATAACATGGTATGTCATAAGCATTTGTACATTGTGGTTTTTGTCATTTTAGTTACAAAATAAATTAATTAATTCAACGGAATACACTGTCTAC
>NC_068986.1:19761121-19764125 GCF_001194135.2 Octopus bimaculoides | reverse complement strand
ATACATATACACACGTGTCTGTATGTATGTATATATATATATATACATACACACACATATTTATATATATATATATATGTGTGTGTGTGTGTGTGTGTGTGTGTGTGTGTGTGTGTGTGTGTGTGTGTGTGTTTGTGTGTATAGCTAGATGGATAATAGATAGATATACATACTGATGAATACACACACACATATATGAAACGGAGGCGACATATGAGAAAATTTATATGAAGAAATTTTATACCAATAAGAAAATTTATATCAATTCTCCTCTGCGAGATGGAAATAACTGTGATTGTTAGCGGTATAAATAACCATATTCTACAAATATAGATCTAAGATTTCTTTTTATGTTTTTTTTTACCTGTCTGACGAATAACTTGCTCAGACGTTACTTCCTGTTCTTTCTTTCTTTCTTTCTTTCTTTCTTTCTTTCTTTGTAGTAGAAGTTGTTGTTGATGTAGTTGTAAATTCAATAAACTAATTATTTTAATTATTAATTAGCGACACAAATTAATAAATTCCGCAAAAATAAAGAAAGAACAAAAAAGTGAAGTATAGATCGAAAGAAAATAAAAATTGTAACAAAAACAAAAACAAAAAGACAAAGAAATCAAATCATTGAGAAAATAAATGATTTTGTTTGTTTTAAGAACACCACCTTCTCCATAACCGCCACTGTCACACCACGACCACCGCCACCACTACCACCGCCACCATTACCACCGCCTCCACCACCACCACCACTGATACCAGTGCCAACACCAATACCATCATCACTACTACTACTACTGCTACTACTACTACTACTACTACTACTACTACTACTACTTCTACTACTACTACTACTACTACTACTACTACTACTACTACTACTACTACTGGTGGTGGTGCTGTTCCATGGCCTTCTGGCGTTGAGCAAAAGCCGTTGGGGGTACATTACAACGGTTAGATGCAACGGAACACACACACCTCACAAGAAACAGTCAAGGTGTTACAAGGAAAGAAACAAGGAGACCACCCCGATAGCATTAAACACAGATTCGTAAAAAGAAACGGCTAAATGCCAATAATAGTGTACAAAATATGGACAAGAAAGGATTATTAAACTGTGCAGCAGCCATATTGATTTTTTCGGAGAATGTTACTTACCGTTCTCGATTTCTCTAACACATCAAATTGAAGTGTATCTTTCCAGTTTTAACCGGTATCTTTCAGTTGCATCGTTGGCGTGGGCTTTCCACACCAATTTCTCCACTTCTACATAACCTATGCGAAGGCACGTAGGCTAGTGATTGGGATGTTGCTCACACGGTAGCAAGATGGTGGATTCGATCCTCGTACCGGGCGGTGTGTTGTATTCATGAGTAAAACACTTCATTTCACGTTGTTCCACTGCACTCATCTTTAAATGAGTAACCTTGTGACGAGTTGTTATCCCTTGCAGGGGGGATGTTGTGACCTTGGTTACACATACACTATAGCAACTGGATAACTGACCCTTTGAGGCCTGGAGCTTCAGGCATTAATGTCCAATATTAAAACATGATCTGTCATTAATTTACTGCGAAGAAACGCTTCTCTTACAATCCGCGTCTTTCTCTTCATTGTGACTGTATCGTAGCAAAGGAGTTTTGATTAAAGAAAAAGGACCGATGATTATAAGAAAAGGTTTGGGAAGGAGTAGGTGTAGCTGTGCGGTAAGAAGCTTGCTTCTCAGCCATATGGTTCCGGGTTCAGTCCAACTGTATGGCACCTTGATCAAGTGTCTTCTACTATAACCTCGGGCCTTGTGAGTGGATTAGGTAGACAGAAACTGAAAGAAGCCCGTGATACACACATACATACATACCCCCCATATATATATATATATACATACATATATATATATATATATATATATATATATATATATATATATATATAATTATATATATATATGTGTGTGTGTGTCCGTGTCCACTTGTGTGTGTTTGTTCCTCCCACTGCTTAACAACCGGTGCTGGTGCGTTTACATCGCAGTAGCTTAAGGATTCGGCAAAGGAGAGTGTGCTGGGACTGATCCATTTGACTAAAAATTCTACAAGGCTATGCCCCAGCATGGCCACAATGTAATAACTGAAAGTAAACGATAAACAATATATATATATATAAAACAGTACTGATTTAGTATAATTTACCCCACCCCAACGACATGGTTTAGCAGGCAGAGTAACACCATTCTATAAATTTGAAAGGGTCAGATTCGTCTCCGGCCTGACTAAACAACCACAGCTCGGACAGTGAGGGGAACTGCGGACAGACGTGTCCTGCGAACGACAGCCACACCTGATCACCGTCGCCAAAACCTAACGAATTATTTCTATTAACAACTATACCGACATTAAAATATCTCGTTTGTTACGACTAGGACAACAAAATACCACCACCACCACCACCACCACGAGCACCACCACCAGCACCAGCACCACCACCGCCACCACCACCAACACCAACACCACCACCACCACCACCACCATCTACTACTACTACTACTACTACTACTACTACTACTACTACTACTACTACTACTACTACTACTACTACTACTACTAGATTTGTTTATTTTAATCCAAGCGGAAATCATTGTTTACGATCATTATTCAATAATGTTAATGATGGTTACAACTCACGTTATTTAATAACGTTATTGATAATGGTGATGATGATGATGATGATGATGATGATGATGATGATGATGACGACGATGATGATGACGACGATGATGATGATGATGAAGACATGATGATCATGATGATTACATAAACTTCAATAAGATCGATATTAATGGCATAATTCATCATCATCATCTTCATCATAGTCATCATCTTCATCATCATCATCATCATCGTCGTCGTCGACGTCGCGTCGTCGATGTCGGTATTACCATCATTATTAGCAAAATAATCTTTCGACATTGTCGTCGTCGTCGTCATCATCATCATCATCATCATCATCATCATCA
>NC_068986.1:19756628-19758551 GCF_001194135.2 Octopus bimaculoides | reverse complement strand
AAAAAAAAAAACAAACAAAAAAAAAAAACAAAGCAAAACAATAAAAGGAACATATGTTTCACTCGTTAGAATCTTTGTGTTGTAAATAAACATTTTGGGATAAACAACACAATGAGACCTCATTGACAGTTTCGTCTTTGGTGCTTTTTCTTTGAGCAAGTTAGTGGTCGTGACACTGCTTAAGCCAACTCACTGCATGTATTTACGCTACTCAACTCTGATATGGAATGTGACGAAATTAACCCGCCCAAGGTCAGTTACACTCATTACTGACACGTACCTGTTATTCATGTTTCATTTGGCGCAAATATCTCTTTTCTGTCGTAAATCGCAACGGCAATATTTTTGTTTTCAGTCAAACCTATATATTCTATTGTTACACCCCCTCCACATACAATCTATATGGAAAAAAATTTACACTGATCATCAAAATCTTAATATTTCTCTCATTTTAGCCCAGATTTACTTGAAACCAACGTAACCAGAATAACGTGTATAAGACAACGAATTCGCGTAATATATTTAGCAGTATCCACTATATCAAAGATGGCTATGATTTTCCATCCTGGTTGTCTTTATACGCAGCTATTTGTATGTAATGTGTAGAATCTTAACTCCTGTTAACATAGTTATTTAAACCATAAGAAGCAACACGTAATCTAATTTTTCAACATTAAATAAAAGGAGGTTAACAAGAAACGTTCTAGCGTTAATATGAAAATGAAAATGTTAATTGTAGATGATTGAGTGGATGCTGTAAAAGTGCATGAACGGTGATAGTACAGCAAATAAGTTGGTGAGACTTGTTAATGTTAATGAATGAAACAATGTTTTGAACAATTACAAGAAGTATTTATGACTATAAGGCAAACGTTGAAGCTGAATCAACTTTAGATACACAAACAAGAAATGGAAGCTGTATTATGATTGAAATAGGAGCGTCTTTCATCTTCGTGGATGGAAGATTGCGACTAAAAACGAATTCCCCGAAGGACATTGATTATTAAAAGGAAAGCTTTAAGCATTTTCTGTGTGATTAATAAAAATTAATAAAAGAAAATGAGATTTTAGCTGCAACTAAAGAAACAGCTACTTCTGGCTGGGCTTACAAATTGAAAAATAGAATAAGAAATGATAATGCTTGTGTAAGAGGTGAAGCTGTTAATGGAGACAATGTTTTAATGGAAAAATAGTCCAATGTTTTCTTAATTTGGATCAATAGTGAATACAGAGAAAAACTAACAACAAGGTGGTACATGACAATGAACAACGTACAAAGGAATTGACCGTAAAGGAATGTGATATGTTGTTTTGTGAATTTGAAAAGTCGAACCAATTAATAAATGATATCGACCTTTGCCCCAAACACAACGAGAAAGCCGAGTGAAACTGAACAAAGAGTTTCTCTAACACGTATATACAAGCAAGAATTTAGAACTATCCAAATGCAAAGATGCTGTCCAGTTGACATTATTCAGATGTTTAACAAAGGTGTATATATTGAAAGAGAAGTGAAATCGTTCTCTTTTTCTGCGCTATTCTTTTTATTCATTTCAGACAAAGGGTGTGGCCGTGCTGGTGCATATAATTTCTTAGAAATTGTTCTTTTATTCTTTTACTCTTTTACCTGTTTCAGTCATTTGACTGTGGCCATGCTGGAGCACCGCCTTTAGTCGAGCAAATCGACCCCGGACTTATTCTTTGTAAGCCTAGTACTTATTCTATCGGTCTCTTTTGCCGAACCGCTAAGTGACGGGGACATAAACACACCAGCATCGGTTGTCAAGTGATGTTGGGGGGATAAACACAGACATACAAAGATATACACAAACACACACACACACACACACACACACACACACACACACATATATATATATATATATATATATACAAGAAATGAGGGCAGGGAATCGTCAATTA
>NC_068986.1:19751254-19755463 GCF_001194135.2 Octopus bimaculoides | reverse complement strand
GTGGATTTCTTTGGGGTGGGATGCCTGAACTCGCTGGCCGATGAATTCGTAAGTGCCTTTCTTATCGTTGATTTTTGGTGTCGCATGGCCAAGGATTACCGTGAATTTTTTTAGGGACACTTTCAAATTTATCAGAATATTTGGGCTGAAGATTGGAATGGTGAAGTTTTCGTTCGCTTAGCCGTGAAACGATTCGTGCCCAATTGGCTAAAGGCTTGTTTTGTTTGTGTTTTTCCCTCCGGGAAAGACACTTGCCCAAGGTGTCACTCAGTGGGACTGAACCCGGGATCATGTGATTGGTAAGCAAGCTACTTAACACACAGTCACTCCTACGTTCGACAGTAAACATATTTTCATACTCTATTATTGTTTCTTTTTTTAAATCTGACTTTCACATCGGTTAGATAATGACTTCCTGTCGAGCAACAACTGGTATCCTAGGGCAGGTATTGTAGAGTATTGTTATTCTTCAACACAGCTTATGATTCAGTTGGATGTACATTAAAACCCCACAAAAACACCAAAGGTTTTGAGAGTATAGTCTACAAGAACAAGAACTTACGTAAAGTGGGAGCCATATTGTTCGGTACTATGTTTTGACTTACGTATATTCTAGCTCTTCCCGGTATTTTTACAAGGAAACCACATACTGTTTTTTTAATGACCCTTAGTGCTCCATTCATAACCGGTATTGTTTCTGTCTTCAAGGTCATTATACTTAGGAAGTTTATCATATTCCTTGGCAGGCTCATTTTTGCCAAAAGATATTGACATAACTACAAGTAGGCAGGTCTTGATTTTAGTGTCTTTAGCAATAACATATACGAGATTGGCATTCTTATGCGATCAATATATACTGTAAAGTTTCAAAGGATTGATTTAGGTTTGTTGTCATACCAGTTTCTCTTATGTTCAGTACCAGGGCTTTTGAACAAAGTTCAGTGAATGTATTGGTCAACTCTGTCATGTCTAGTTTTATATTCAGTCCTCGTTGCGAAATTTCCCTTAAGACAAAATGTGACAACTAGTGCCGTCCCACGTTTGTGTACACATAACATTGTACACACCACTATTAATTATTATATTATTAGTATTTTGAAATTTAAAGAGAAATAGGTTAAAAATGTAATTCAACTAAGCATTTTTGAAAATTTTTGAACGAGTGGCTGTGTGGTAAGTAACTTGCTTAGCAACCACATGGTTTCGGGTTCAGTCCCACTGTGTAGCACCTTGGGCAAGTGTCTTCTACTATAGCCTCAATCCGACCAAAGCTTTGCGAGTGCATTTGATTGACGGAAACTGAAAGAACACCGTCGTATATATATATATATATATATATATATATATAACAGAGTAAGCACATAAATGTGCAACAAGGTGGAAAAAAGAGTACTCAAATACCAGAGGTAGAGTAATATGCTTTTAAATAAAGTATAAAATAAGTAAAAGAAAAGAAAAAGACAAAAAAAGAGAAAAGAATTCTGCATTTCTTTCTGTGCATTTAATGGTTTTTGTGCAAAAACGTCAGAATACTTAATACTCGGTTCTGGCAAATGATTAAAGGTGAAGAAACGCGGTCATCAAGACGTTTCATTTCAGACATATCTACAACGACATTATTCAGTGTGACATCCTATTTTTGGATGTCTTCAATAGCTCTCTGATTCAATATTAGCTGCCCTTTACAGCCACTTTTGTATCCCTTTCTGGCATCGGTTCTGCGTCTCTGGCAAGACATTATTGTCAGGAGGTCAACCAACTTCTGTTCAAGTACAGATGTAAGGGCTTCATACTTAGCTTGATGGCAAACAGGTTACAGGCCGATGGTTTTGATGTCACTAGGGTTTCGTCCTTTGTTTTGAGGAATCAACATTATATCCATCCTTTTACCAATTCAACTGTTAATTCCAGATTTGTTTACTAATTCATTGAATGGTCCTTCCACTGACTCATGAATAACAGCTTCAAGTGAGAGATATTGCCAATCCTTGTTGAACTTGCATTTGCATCTGGCTTTTAACGTATTATTGAATTCCTTGATGTAAAAGCGCGTGACCGAGTGGTCAAAGATTTGCACTCGCAATCGTAAGATCGTGGTTTCGATTCCGGGACCGGGAGATGCGTTGTATTACTGAGCAAAACCCTTAATTTCGCTTTGCTCTAATTCACGGAGCTGCACATGAGTTCCAGCAAAAGTCTAGGAAGTTAATCCTACGACGGACAGGTATCCCACTTAGGGGAAGGAGTGTTCTAATCTCAATCAGTTGAAAACACCATGGAAACTGGTTTAAGTTGAGACCTTACGAGACCTAACATTCATAACTTATGAATAAAATAAACACGACCCGCCATATTTAATAATTCTTTGTCAAATATGGCGGGTCTTGTTTGTAATATCATTGCGTTTTTCATTGTCCTTTTCCCTTAAAATCCACTGTACTTTCTGAATATGCTGGATATTTTTGTTCCGTATTTTCTATCATAATTCTGGAATTACCGTCGCTATTTTATAACAACTCCTGTAAAATTATAAAGCTATGTAATTAAGTTACCTTGTTTTCCTGAAGCCTCGAAACCTGCATGATTTTACGTTGATATGATTAGCTTAAGCCTACCTGTAACTTTCAAAACTGTCTTCTTTCTTATTAGTAAAATGTTTTGATGCATTTTTTTTACCATTTCCGTTGTCATGTGCGTTAACTTAAGTTAGTTCAGTAAGGCATCTCATCCAATTTTAAGTTAAATATTTTCTTTCTATATTTCTTTCTTATTTGGCCTGGCTGATCATACTCTGAATCTATCAAAATCGAATCCGGCTTCTTTCGATACCTTTACATTTACTGAATAAATTACACAATTCAGTCTGTTGCTATTTGGTTAGATTGTCTCTCCGAACACAACGATTTCTTACACAGATATTCTTTTATTCTTTTATTTGTTTCAGTCATTTTGACTGCGGCCATGCTGGAGCACCGCCTTTAGTCGAGCAAATCGACCCCAAGACTTATTCTTGGGAAGCCTAGTACTTATTCTATCGGTTTCTTTTGCCGAACCGCTGGTTTACGGGGACGTAAACACACCAGCTTCGGTTGTCAAGCGATGTTGGGGGACAGACACAGACACACAAACACACACACACACACACACACACACACACACACACACACACACACACACACACACACACACATATATATATATATATATATATATATACATATATACGACGGGCTTCTTTCAGTTTCCGTCTACCAAATCCACTCACAAGGCTTTCATCGGCCAGAGGCTATAGTAGAAGACACTTGCCCAAGGTACCACGCAATGGGACTGAACCCGGAACCATGTGGTTGGGAAGCAAGCTACTTACCACACAGCCACTCCTATGTATATGTATATGTATATTCTTCCTTGGAATTGCTTTCCTATATGCAACTACGGCATGAATTTCTTTGGTCTATGTTTTTTCGGTTGTGAAGGCGTGTGGTTCAGTGGCGAGGGTATTGCATTAAAGATCGCTCTCATGATCGCAAGATTATAGTTTCGATTCGTGGACTGGGCAATGCGTTTTGTTCTAGAACAAATCACTTCATTTCTCGTTAATCCAAACTCACTCAAATGGCAAAAATGATTATTTCTGAAATGGAACAGTGTCCCGTCCAGGGCAGCGAAGAGGAGGATATTCACGTCACAGAATCCGTGAAACTAATCTCATGAGCCTGTGGCTCGGGAAGGACTTTTTACATTTTTGTTTGTTTTTTTTGAAGCTTACCGATTATTAATGCCCTCTTTTATTATTTTTTTTCATAGTTTGTGTTAGGTTCTACGTTAACACTGGTTGATCTGCAATTTTATCAGACAAACGTGGCTTCAGGAGTACATTTATTGTACCTGTAAATTTAATAACAATAGTAAACCTTCCTACTATAGGCACAAGGCTTGAAATTTTAGGCAGGGGCCAGTCGATCACATTGTTCACAGCGTTCAACTGGTATTTATTGCATCGACAAAGAATGAAAGACAAAGTCGACCTCAGCGGGAGTTTGAACTCAGAACGTAATGCTGCTATGCACTTTGTCCTGGATGCTTAGGATTCTGCCAGCTCGCATCATCATCATCCTCCTCCTCATCATCATCACCATCACCATTATCATCATCGTCGTCGTCGTCGTCGTTGTCACCACCACCACCACCACCACCACCACCACCACC
>NC_068986.1:19747715-19749920 GCF_001194135.2 Octopus bimaculoides | reverse complement strand
ATATATATATATATATATATACACACACAGGGTGTCCACAAGGTCTGGGTACATGGTGTAAATAAAATCATAACATTAACAATTAGATATGAGAAATAATAATTACGTGTTAATAAGAATGTATTAATCCTCATGTACCCAGACTTTGTAGACACTCTGTATATATATATATGTATATACACACATACGTATGTGTATGTCTATACATATGGTGTGTGTGTACTGTCCTATGAGCACAAGGCTAGGAGAAAGACTAAGACTGAAAGCGAGAGAGAGAGAGAGAGAGAGAGAGAGAGAGAGAGAGAGAGAGAGAGAGAGAGAGAGAGAGAGAGAGAGAGAGAGAGAGAGAGAGAGAGAGAGTGACAAAATGAAGTTGTAAAGAAAGCTTCCTGAACGCGGTCGCCGAGTATTTCTAGACGTTTCGAGCTCTTCTTGTCCACGTTTTTGTACTCGACCTCTCTGGCATGCTCGAAGTAATGGCAATCGGACAAAATGCTTAGTGGTATATTTTCCTGCTCTTTACACATTGAGTTTACTTTCCAGCAAGGTTAAGTTAGCTCTTCATCCGTTCGATGATGATAAAGTACCACTTGAGCCCTATCAAGGAAGCCGACATACTATTTCTCTTTAACCCATTAACT
The DNA here is from genome assembly GCF_001194135.2 of Octopus bimaculoides. NCBI lineage: Eukaryota > Metazoa > Mollusca > Cephalopoda > Octopoda > Octopodidae > Octopus > Octopus bimaculoides. Next base: position 19,749,279 of record NC_068986.1, on the reverse strand, counting down.
GCCAATTTTTTTATTCATACTTTTTGGGCTTCAATAGGTGTCTTAAGAGTTAAAATAATATATAGTATTTAAATTTTCTTCATTTGTGAATTATTTTGGAAATTATGATAATTTTTTCGAAAAGTCACAAATGGGAATCGCCGAAGAAAGCATATTTGCCCTTTTCTGTTAAATTGCAATAATAAATATTTTAGTTTTTTGAAAATATATTATCAAATGCGAATGTGTATAAAATATATCAAGGAACGATATAGATGGGAAATGCAAGCAAAAAAAAAAAAAAAGGTTTTCAGCGAAGGAGTGGCTGTGTCGTAAGTAGCTTGCTTACCAACCACATGGTTCTGGGTTCACTCCCACAGTGTGGCACCTTGAACAAGTGTCTTCTACTATAGCCTCGGGCCGACCAAAGCCTTGTGAGTGGATTTGGTAGACGGAAACTGAAAGAAGCCCGTTGTATATATGTATATATATATGTGTATGTATGTGTATGTTTGTGTGTATGCGTTTGTCCCCCCAACATCGCTTGACAACCGATGCTGGTGTGTTTAGGTCTCCGTAACTTAGCGGTTCGGCAAAAGAGACTAATAGTATAAGTACTAGGCTTGCAAAGAATAAGTCCTGGGGTCGATTTGCTCGACTAAAGGCGGTGCTCCAGCATGGCCGCAGTCAAATGACCGAAACAAGTAAAAGAGTAAAAGAATCAATATTTTTGAAGTTTAAAATATTGCGTTTGATGACATAAAATGTTTTCTAAAATTAGTCAGAGTTAATAATAATAAACTTTAACTACTTAATGTTGTTAAACACGCCTCTGAACATGCAATGTACATAAACAATTCACCTTAAATACAACGAACAACCGGCAGGTGAGCCTATTTTTAGTAGATCCCCAAATGCAGCTCATGGCAAGCAATGGGTTAACTTTGCTAGACTTGTACCAAAATTTAAAGCCGTTCTTGTTAATAAAGCCTCGGACAAAATACTTAAACTTAAATCAGACAAAATACACTTCCCTCAAAATATCTAGCCTTGTGCCTATAGTAAAAAGGATTGGCGATGAACTGCTAGAGTCGTTAGCTCGCTGGACAAAATGCTCATCCGTATCTCTTCTGCTTTATGTTCGGAGTTCAAATGTCACCGAGGCTGATTTCGCCTTTCAACACGCACCAAGTATAATAATAATTATTATTACTATTATTATTATTATTGTTGTTGCTGTTATAAGTATTATAAAGGCGGCGAGCTGGCAGAATCGCTTGTACGTCAGAAAGGATGCTTAGGAACATTTCGTCCGTCTTAAAGAACTCAATTCAAATTGCGCTGAGGTCGACTTTACCTTTCATCATTTCGGGGTCGATAAAATAAGTACATCTTGAACACTGGGGTACCTGAACTTGCTGGCCTTGTGCCAAAATTTGAAACCACTATCATCATCATTATCATTGTTGTTTTTGTTGTTGTTGTTTTACTATCACATTAGTTATCAAAGGGACTTTTCAATTGGTTCCGTATTGTTTCTGTCTTGACAATCTAATGATTTCTCTATCGATTATTATGTTTTCAC
>NC_068986.1:19744443-19746776 GCF_001194135.2 Octopus bimaculoides | reverse complement strand
ATACATGTATACGTACATACATACATACATACATACATACATACATACATACACAATACATACACACATACATACATACATACATACATACATACATACATACATACATACAATCATACATACACACATACGTATAGACATATCTACATATATATAAGGAGAAAGCTAATTCGAAGTCTACAGATCCAATCCATCACTGGACCTGTAAAAATCTGGAAAACTTTCCAGAAGTTTATCATGTTTAAAGCTATATAACTCGAAACGAAGCTGGAGTTGATAACTTTTTTCTGACTCGAGTGAATTTTATGTTGCTTACATCATAAACATTTAGAATGTTCATGAAATGTGACGAAAAATTATTTTTAACGGTGGAAGCAACCCTTTTAATACAAGCTATTATTTTATAGCTTTATTTGCTTCGGGTTCCACTGTTAAAAGAAGTAATAGTACAGTAATCCCTCGATTTTCGTGGTTTTTATGTTCCACTCCCACTCCGCGATAGGTGAAAATCGCCGAAGTAGAAACTACTTTATTTACATTATTTACATTATATACATTATTTACATTTGACGGATATTTGTCCACATCGTGGTTGTTGTTTACACAACGTTTCGGCTGATATACCCTCCAGCCTTCATCAGGTGTCTTGGGGGAAATTTGAACCTGGGTTCTCATTCCTAAGGTATTTTTCGATGTTGTTATTATTATTATTACTATTATTATTCAGATCACTGCCTGGAATCGAACTTGGAATCTTAGGGTTAGCAGCACGCGCACTTAACCACCATACCATATGCCCGTGAAATGTAAATAATGTAAATAATATACATAATTCCTCATCTCTTAAATATAGAACTGTAGAAACAGTACTGTACTCTTTATATTTTTAGAAAATGCTGAACTTTTGGGCGACACCGTTGGGCGACACCCTTGGGCTTAGAATTAATTCACGATTTTACACACAAATGCAAAACAATATCACACACTTGCCTCTCGAGTTTCGTTTTCCATACAGTATGTGAGATTCTTTGTTTACTCCTCAGCAATACACTATGTATTTTCTTTTAATATATTTTAATTAATGTATTATATAGTGTTGTACTGTACTATGTTTTAATTTATTAATTTATTAATTTTCAGGGCTGAAAATGCTTATTTCACCACAGAAATATTTGAAATCTAAAAGAATATAAATACCTATCGGACGCAGTAACCCGCGATATACTGCGGAGTCCGCGATATAAATTTACATATATTAGCCAGAAAAATTCCGCGTTGCATTGTGGGCGTGATAGGTTAATCGCGATCAGTGTATAATGGTTATTGCGAGGGAAAACGTGGTTGGACGTATCACAGGGGGTGAGAAGTAGAGAGATGGGAATACAACACTAGACATCTCCGAGGATTCAAGGCCATTAAGCCATTATGTAGCGAAAGAACAGAGAGGAGACAGCATACTCGTGGGTCAGTGGCTAAAATGTGTTCGATACTGGTAGAATGTCTATCAGAGAATGACCAAAGAATGACCCTTCTCTGGAAGATGTGTGCCATGCAGAAAGACATTCTGAATCATAATTAATTATCTTTAATCTTTTTTTTTTGTTTCACTCAATGGACTACGGCCATGCTGGGACATCAACTTGAAGAATATTCGGCAAAAGAGACTGATAGAATAAGTGCTAGGCTTTATAAAAGAAGTCAGAGGATCGATTCACTTGACTGAAAATTCTTTCAGGCGGTACCCCAGCATGGCCGCAGTGTAACGACTGAAACTAATAAAATAAATATGTAAATAAACAAATAATATTCAATCATGCCAACTTGGTGTCCCGTTGATATCGAGGTGTGCTAATGTGTCCCGAGGAACCTGACCGAGTTCTTTCATATTTTCTCTATTCACAGCATAATATACCATTGAAATACTAATCTATATTTTCCAGTGAGAATAGCGAGGAAGTGCACCAGGTGTGCTTTATAACTTTTGCTTTTCGACCTAAAACAAACGAAGAGGTGTTGTTTGTATTTATCCAAACAATATCTGTGCACACATACACACACGTTCTAATATCCATATACATGTACATACATACATACATACATACATACATACATAAATGTATGCGTACATACATAATTACATGCTTATATACATACATACATACACGTATGCATACATACGTATGCATATGTGTGATTGTATATGTATGTGTGTGTGTGTGTGTGTATATATATATATATATGTATGTATGTATATATGTATGTATGTATGTATGTATATATGTATGTATGTATAAATATGTATGTATGTATATATATGTATGTATGTATATATA
>NC_068986.1:19740916-19744343 GCF_001194135.2 Octopus bimaculoides | reverse complement strand
ATATATATATATATATATATATATATATATATATATATATTATACAGGAGAGTATTGTAGTTCGCTTGAAGAATTGTGTATTGTTTGTAAAGAATAAAAAATTTTGAGTGGTACAATAATGCACTATAATACAAAAAATGGACTATATACCTGTTGTGATTTAATTATCTATAGTCCGATGATATTTCGGAATACAATTCCTTCTTCAGATATTCTTAGGTGGAGTCGCTGCTATATGATTATATACACACTTAGACAAGGAACCACACTACATAAGGAACAGTTCCGTTTACCACAGAACAGAAAAAATCCTTTGAGTGAACACATAGAAAGACGTGCCGGTATTATCCAACCTAATTGCACAGTTTTCCCAATCTACCAGTACAAAGAAACAATTTGTGTATATGAATGTTTAAATAAAGAAAATCTATTTATCGAAAAATACAGAACACGCCTGAATATGAACATATAACCAACTTTGGTCTCACTTTATATCTTAATTGATGTTCACATACTCAACGCTGTAAATATTTCATCTGTCTACTTTAGCTTTTGAGTTTTTGTATATTCATTGATCCCCGCCCCCAAAGATGAGCAATTACCTCCCCTGTCTCGAATAATAACGATCGCCAATTACCCCCACCCCTTAGATTTTTCTACTTGTTGATTCATTCAAAAACTTTCATACACAATATAGACTAAAATCTTCTTAAGAGAATACGAAATTGAAATAATGTCAATGTCATGATTAGCGAAAGCGAAACCGGGCAACAAACACAATGCTCTTTCACTTATAAGATATATTAAAACCATGTAAACTGTGTGCATATACATATATATATACACACATATGTATATATATATATATAAATACATCTTTATATACACGCATATATATATATACATAATATAAATGCATATGTATACATATAAATATATATGTATGTATGTATGTATATATGCATGTATGTATCTATCCAGCCATCTATCTATCTATCTATCTATCTATCTATCTATCTATCTATCTATCTATCTATCTATCTATCTATATATAAATATATATATATACATACTGACATATATACAGACATATATATGTGTGTGTGTGTATGTGTGCGTATGTGTGTACATGTATGTGTATGTGTATGTGTGTGAGTGTGTAATGGATATATTGTTTTTAACATTATCAATATTTATCAGTCTACATTATTAAACAAAACTCTAACGCAGAATTCTTCATTATGTTTACACGCGAAGTTTTGTATGCTCAAGTGGATAAACATACATATACATCTACACAAACATGGGGGCAACTAAAGACATACATACGCGCATTTAAGCATCCGCATCTCATTTGTACACATACTGACAAATATACACTAACATACATTAACGGCATTAACCTTACGGGTCTCAGAGGGTCATAAGCAAATGTCATAAGCATTGTGTTCTCCGCCTACCACAATAAAGATAAAAAAGCAGAAAAAAGAAACAAATATAGATACACACACATACGTGCACACATACACACATACACTCACCCACATACATTTATCAATATCTACAGGAAGGACATCTTTAGAGAAGGTGTCTGTGTTTTGTTTTAACATTTAGTTGTGAAGCCCCGATCGTTTTCGAATTTTTTATTATGATTATTTTATTTCTCAGAGCTCTCGTTCTTACCTGCTCTGGTTGATTCTGTAAGAGCGGACAGCAACCTGTTGTCACAGGTCTTATAGGGTCTCTTTCCACAACTTATAAACTTTCATACTTGGATGTTAACTTATCGAGGGAGGCTATTATTAATATTACTATCACGAGAGAGCAGTTTTATTATTTATACTTCAGAACAACTATTTCCTATTTGACAACACCTACTATCGTCAAAAATGCGGAATTGCAATGGGAACGAAAGCAGCCCCTGTTCTTGCGAACCTAATAACGAAACACCACACCTCATCTCGAAATACTGCCATATATATATATATATATATATCAACTCACAACCTTAGGAACAATGTGGCCTACAACACTTTTGTACAAAATCTACCAATGCTCACTAGAAATCCAAAAATGAGCAGTTCATGACATCAAAGTAACACTGGGGTAAAATGCACGAAGCCCAGTAAACCCGTCGTGACTACACGTCTGATAAGGGTACACCAGGTACATGCATCACAACCACATGTGCGCCACATGGTGATCTCATATCAAGATTATTATTATTAATATTATTATTATTGAGTGAGAGAGCAGTGCATGCCATCAAAGTGACACTGGGGTACAAATATACAAAGCCCAATATACCCATCATGACTACCCATCTGATAAGGGTACACCAGGCACATGCATCACAACCACATGTGCACGGCATGGTGATCTCATATCAAGATAAACAGCATGTGACCTTGCAGGTGGGGCTCAGCTTGAATTTTCTTCAGGTCAAGTAGTCCATCCCATTTAAGGTTTTTTTAAGGCTGTTGAACGAAACGCTCTTGTTTCCAGGGGTGAATTATCCAAACTCCAAAGAATTCTTCTCAGCACATGGCTACGATGCTCTCCCACTATTTCTGCTCGTGATCAGAGTTGTACATATTGTCAGTCCCTAAAGAACATGCTAAACTGGTTAAGGTCAAACAACAGACAAGCAAACCTATGGTATTGAGCAGAATATTGGCTGTAGCCCATCTTTTATACCAAGAAAAAACATACATACTAACACTTCCTGTGTTATATATATATATATATATATATATGGGAGAATATACGAAAAAACAACAACAGACGAGGACAGGTGGTGTAAATAACAAAAGGATGTATTAGTATGACGCTCGGGAATACAGAAAGTCTTTGACGTTTCGAGATACGCTCTTCAAAAGAAAGAATACGGGGACATGTATCTGTGTGCATGTGCGTGTGTGCGTTTGTATGTGTATATGTATGCATGTATGAATCTATCTTTATATATATATACATGCATATATATATATGTATTTGTATGCATAATCTATGCGCGCGCATGCGTATGTGTACTATGCGCGCGCGCGCGTGCATGCATGTATGTGCGTATGTATGCACGTTGTGTCAGAGTTTACGCATGTGTATAAACACTGTTATGTCAATGATTCGATATCGTATATTGCTGGAGCTCACTTAATCACCCAGTTATCCCGATGTAAACAAGATCTCCCAGTAGATGTCTCTGCAATCTATTGTCTCCATTGATTAAAAGAATTCGCGGATACCAGAACATATCGGCATTTTGTAAATACGTGCGAGTGATTGCATGAACCTTCCTATGCACTGTTGTCTCAGTGTGTGTATGTATGTATGTATGTATGTATGTATGTATGTATGTATGTATGTGTATATCTATCTATCTATCTATCTATCTATCTATCTATCTATCTATCTATCTATCTATCTA
>NC_068986.1:19738315-19739042 GCF_001194135.2 Octopus bimaculoides | reverse complement strand
ATATATATATATATATATATATATACATATATATATATATATATAATACACATTTCTTATATGATATATATACATATACCTATATATACCTCAAGATTCTCATCCAGAAATCTTGTTCAAATGTATATGAATATATATGTATATATATATCTACATATGAAAGTATTCGCACAAACATACATGCACACGTAAATACACACACACACATTCAGAGAGGAGAAAATACACACACTATCAATCATATCCAGATGCATACAAATTCGGATGTGTATGTGTTTACATTTCCGTCAAGAACTGTGGAGCTCTACATACATACGTGCCTGTATGTGGTGATGTGTGAGTGTGTGTGTGTGTTGTGTGTGTGTGTGTTGTGTGTTACGCATGTGTGTGTGTGCGTGCATGCGTGTGCATGTGTGTGTGTGCGAGTGAATATGTGTGTGCGTGTGTGTGTAAGTGTGTAGATTGAATGCTCGATCAATACGACTCGAGATATATACATACACCCAATCTGAAATTAAGATGTATCAGTTGACGTATGTGAATATTCGGTTCATTAGACGCATCACTTAAGTTTCCTTTCATTGAATATTCATCATCATAAACATATGTAGATGGCGGATATACACCTAGAATGTATATGTATATGTGCGTGTATATATATATATATATATATATATATATATATATATATATATATATATATATATATATATATATATATATATAT
>NC_068986.1:19736334-19736877 GCF_001194135.2 Octopus bimaculoides | reverse complement strand
ATATATATATATATATATATATATATATATATATACTGATAGTTTTGTACATCTCGTCACACGCATGCGCTCTCGCGTGCACACCCTTAGACACACACACACACACATACACGCACGCTCGCGCATGTTCTCACGCATTAATCAAAATTTTCTATGGTTTGAAATGTCGGCGGAGAAAAGCTGTGCAAAATTGTCTGCGCATGCAAACAAAAGGAGCATGTATGTATGTTTGCATGTATGTATGCATGCATGCATGTATGTATGTATTTATGTATGTATGTATGTATTAATGTATGCATGAATGCATATATGTATGTATGTATATATGTATGTATATATATATATATGTTTGTATGTATGTATGTATGTATGTATGTGTGAATGTATGCATGTATGCATGTATGTATATATGTATGTATGCATGTATGTATGTATGAATGTATGCATGAATGCATGTATGTATGTATATATATATGTATATATGTTTGTATGTATGTGTGAATGTATGCATGTGTGTATGTAAGCATGCATATATGAATGTAT
>NC_068986.1:19732708-19734320 GCF_001194135.2 Octopus bimaculoides | reverse complement strand
TCTATCTATCTATCTATCTATCTATCTATCTATCTATCTATCTATCTATCTACCTATCCAGCTATCTATCTATCTATGTGTGTGTGTGTGTGTGTGTGTGTGTGCGAACGTCTGCGCCCTTATAAAATGTTTGTGCGTGTTAAGTAGTCTCCGACTGTTCTTTTTGTTTTTGACGGTGGTGCGTCCACTTCTCTTTGTCTGCGTTTAGTGGCGTATTTCTTCCATTTTGTTTCGTTAAAATTTACCGGTTAGGCATGAAGGTGGCTGTGTGGTAAGAAACTTGCTTTCCAACCGAGTTGTTCTGGGTTCAGACCCCATAAGAACAATTACCTCTGAGGACGACAGATGATGATTTAAGACTTGTTATTTTGGAGAGGGGGTAATTAACCAAAAGGTTTAATTGTCCTAAGGAGTTGTTGTCATCGTCACGAATTGTCCCATGGGGAGGGGGTAATTTTCTTTTGGGGGAATGGGGAAAAATTCATGTGGTTAGTTTTCTGTATGTTTACGTTGTGCTAGCGTGTATGAATATAATAATGTTTATTCCAGATAAAGCACGTGTGCGAGTTCGTTCCTGTACATGTGCAGTGTGTATATTACTACGGCACTCCGTCGGATACGACGACGAGGGTTCCAGTTGATCCGATCAACGGAACAGCCTGCTCGTGAAATTCACAGACTAGTGAACCCTTAACGTAGTTTTCGGGAAGATTCAGCGTGACACAGAGTATGACAAGGCTGGCCCTTTGAAATACAGGTACAACAGAAACAGGAAGAAAGAGTCATAGAAAGTTGTGGTGAAAGAATACAGCAGGGTTCGCCACTAACCCCCCCCCCGGCCGGAGCTTCGCGGGGCTTTAAATGTTTTCGCTCAATAAACACTCAAAACGCCTGGTCTGGGAATCGAAACCGCGATCCTACGACCGCGAGTCCGCTGCTTTAACCACTGAGTCATTGTGCCTACACAGTGTGGATATGTGTGTATATGGATAGTTGTGACCTTAGTGCTTATGATAGTAAACGATTTTTAAGCGTGTTTGTGTGTGTGAATAATATGCATGTGTGTATGTGTGTGTTTTTTCTAACTAGCTATCTAACTAATAGGCATTCCGTCTTTAACGTCGACAAATGTTTCAGGTGATTCGTTCAACGGAACAGCCTGCTCGTGAAATTAACGCACAAGTGGCTGAGCACTCCACAGACACGCACTCCCTTTACGTAGTTCTCATGGAGATTCAGTAAGGCACAAAATGTGACAAGTCTGGTCCTTTGAATTACAGGTACAGCTTATTTTGGCCAGCTGAGTGGACTGGAGTAACGTGCAAAAAACAAAAAAAGTGTCTTGCTGAATGGGACAACGCAACGCCGGGAATCGAACTCACGGCTTTACCATCGTGAACCCTAACCGGTAAACCACAAACTTAGCATAAATACAGAAGTGTAAATGCGTATATGACTGCATGAGAACAATACTTGTGTGTTCTGCATGCTTTTTGTATGTGTGTTTTGAGAATGCGTGCGTTGGTAGTGTGTGCTACTGTGTATGTGAGTGTAGAAATTAAGATGATGTATATGTGTATATATGTATATATATATATATATATATGTATAT
>NC_068986.1:19730890-19731358 GCF_001194135.2 Octopus bimaculoides | reverse complement strand
AGGGTTTGGGTTAGGGATAGGGTTTGGGTTAGGGTTAAGGTTAGCGTTAGGGTTAGGGTTAGGGTTAGGGTTAGGGCTAAGGCTAGGGCTAGGGTTAGGGTTAGGGATAGTGTTAAGGTAAAGGTTAGGGTTAGGGTTAGGGTTAGGGCTAGGGTTAAGGTTAGGGTTAGAGTTAGGGTTAGGGATAAGGTTAGAGTTAGGGTTAGGGTTAAGGTTAGCGTTAGGGTTAGGGTAAGTGTTAGGGTTAGGGCTAAGGCTAGGGCTAGGGTTAGGGTTAGGGATAGGGTTAAGGTAAAGGTTAGGGATAGGTTAGGGTTAGGGTTAGGGTTAAGGTTAGGGTTACGGTTAAGGTTACAGTTAGGGTTAGGGTTAGGGTTAGGGTTAGGGTTAGGGTTAGGGCTAGGGTTTGTGTTATGGTTATGGTTAGGGTTAGGGTTAGCGTTAGGGTTAGTGTTTGGGTTAAGGTTA
>NC_068986.1:19724208-19730736 GCF_001194135.2 Octopus bimaculoides | reverse complement strand
TAGGGCTAGGGTTAGGGTTAGGGATAGGGTTAAGGTAAAGGTTAGGGATAGGTTAGGGTTAGGGTTAGGGTTAAGGTTAGGGTTACGGTTAAGGTTACAGTTAGGGTTAGGGTTAGGGTTAGGGTTAGGGTTAGGGTTAGGGCTAGGGTTTGTGTTATGGTTATGGTTAGGGTTAGGGTTAGCGTTAGGGTTAGTGTTTGGGTTAAGGTTAGTGTCAGGTTTAGGTTTAAGGTTAGGGTTAGGGTTCGGGTGAGGATTAGTGTTAGGGTATGGTTTAGGGTTAGGTTTACGTTTTTTGTTAGGGTTAGTTTAAGGGTTAATTTTAGGGTTATGGTTAATGTTAGGGTTATGTTTAGTGTTAGCGTTAGGTTTAGGGTTATGTTTAGTTTTAGGATTAGTTTTAGGGTTAGTGTTAGTGTTAGGTTTAGTATTAGGGTTAATGTTAGGGTGAGGGTTAGTGTTAGGTTTAGTGTTAGTTTTAGGGCTAGGGCTAGGTTTAGTGTTTGTGTTAGGCTTAGGTTTAGTGGTAGGTTTAGTGTTAGGGTTAGGTTTTGGTTTAGGGTTAGGGTTATGGTTAGTGTTAGGTTTAGGGTTATGTTTAGTTTTAAGGTTAGCGTTAGAGGTAAGGTTAATGTTATGGTTAGAATTAGTGTTAGGGTTAAGTTTATGGTTAGGGCTATGGTTCGGATGATGTTTAAGCTTAGGGTTAGATTTAGCGTTAGTTTTAGAGTTAATGTTAGTGTTAGGTTTAGGTTTAGGTTTAGGTTTATGGTTAGGTTTAGGTTTAGTGTTAGTTTAAGGATTAGGGTTAGTGTTAGAGTTAGGTTTAGTGTTAGGGTTAGGTTTAGTGTTTGGGTTAGGGCTATATATATAAATGTATTGATTTTTTGGGGGTATTTGAGTTGTATATTTTAGGTCTTATTTCTAGCAACTGCGGGTGCTATTTTGGTCCTTTACTTATGTATTATAATGTTTTGAATTTTAATTGTTTTAGCTACCTATATTATGAATGACGATGGTATAGCACCGAGAAAGATACCCACCGAGGCATATTTCCAAGCAAGTTTGTTTATGAAAGACCATCAATCGCCTATGCATACCACGCCACCTATGTTTTTCAAAGGAAAGGCAACCGGGCCGACGTAGCTTGGCACCAGTGATGTTGTAATTCATTTCTACAGCTGAACAAACTTGAGGAACGTGAAATAAAGTGTCTAGCTCAAGAACACAGCACGTAGCCCGGTCCGGGAATCGAACTCAAAACCTTACTATCGTAATCTCGACACTCTAACCACTGAGCCATGTGTATACACACACATACACACACATATATACATATGTATACGTTTAAATAGAGGTTAATATAACCACCTTATGGATAGATATATCCACTGGCTTGTTACCAATTATTTTGTAGTGAATAGTAATATTCCGAAAATAATAGGTTTAAGCATAAAACTTTGTTTATAAATATCCAGATTAAAGTCCCCAAAATGGAGAAGTAGTGTTAATATAATTTATTAACATGTACTCTTACAGCTGTTTCGATTTTGTGTGGTAAGTGGCTTGCTTACCAACCACATGGTCCCAGGTTCAGTCCCACTGCGTGGCACCTTGGGAAAGTGTCTTCTACTATAGCCTCGGGCCGACTAAATCCTTGTGAGTAGATTTGGTAGACGGAAACTGAAAGAACCCCGTCGTATATATATATATATGTGTGTGTGTGTGTGTGTGTGTGCGTATATGTTTGTGTGCGTGTGTTTCCCCGTAACATCGCTTGACATCGATGCTGGTGTGTTTAGGTCCCCGTAACTTAGCGGTTCGGCAAAGAGACCGATAGAATAGGTACTAGGCTTACAAAGAATAAGTCCTGGGGTCGATTTGCTCGACTAAAGGCGATGCTCCAGCATGGCGTTAGTCAAAATGACTGAAACGAATAAAAGAATATATATATATATACATATATATATATATATATATATATATATATATATATATATATATATATATATATATATATATATATATATATATATGCATTTACATACAGATATATATATACATGTATATATGTATGCATGTATGTATATATATTTGTATGTAAATATATTTATATATAGCTATATGTATATATGCATGTGCATGTGTGTATATATATGTGAGTGTGTATGTATGTATGCATATGAATATTTTGCGAGTGTAACGTGTGTTTATCTATCCGTATCTAGATTAACAATTAGTTTCTGCTATGTATGCATGCATGTATTACACCTGTGCGTGCTTGTGTGTGTGTGTGTGTGTGTGTGTGTGTGTGTGTGTGTGTGTGTGTGTGTGTGTGTGTGTGTGTGTGTGTGTGTGTGTGTGTGTTTGTGTGTGTGTATGTGCGCGTATTATGTGAAAGTGGGATAACAGTGTGATAGAGAGCCGCTTGTATGTGTGTGCGTGAGTATTTATGGGTTTTTATATTTGTATAGAAAACTGTATATCAATTCTTCTATCTGCCATGTTTAAACACAGAAACCAGGAACACAGAATGTGTGTGTACGTGTATATGTCTGTGCGTGTGTGTGCAAGTGTTAGTATTGGCTTGCGAGCAGTTGTGTGTATGTTTATATGTATGTATATAAACAAATATAAATACGTGTCTGTATATGCCTGTGTGTATAATATATATATATATATATATATACGTACATAACGATATACACATATACATGCATGTTCATAGGAAGAGATAGATTGACAGATAACACACACACACACACACACACACACACACACACACACACACACACACACACACACACACACACACACACACACACACACACACACACACACACACACACACACATACACACACACACATGTATAAAGATTACTGATTATACACCAAGGTTATACGATATTGAAATAACGTTTGATCTGAACAGCGACGTTTGATGTGGGAGACAGAAGCAAATGGCGGCTATAGAACTTATTAGAGATACTCATCAATGTCAGGTCTGACTGACCCTTTCGTCCTGGAGTCTTCATGTCTTCAGGTCAAACCATGCCAAAGAGTCTGACCTCTATTATGACAATACTTGTCAACCGCTTTGACAATAAACACGAACTGATCTCTATTATTCTTGTGTTTAAGGGTGATTATCGTTCTGTATTTGCTATACATATATCGAACATTATCTGCCGTTTCTTTAATCTTTTAAATCTACTCCGTTTACTGAACCCCACTCCACTTTTCCTAAATTTCTCTCCTTTTTCTTTCTCTATTTCTTTCTTTCTTTCTTTCTTTCTTTCTTTATTTCTTTCTTTCTTTCTTTCTTTCTTTCTTTATGTATGTATGTATGTATGTATGTATGTATGTATGTATATCTGTTGTCTCTAAGTTTTTTCTTCGGCTTCTTCAAGCAAACTTCACATCGTTATCATTACCATGGTCGACATCGCCAACATCGTCGTCGTCGTCGTCGTCGTCGTCGACGCATACCTTATTGTAATAATCATTATCGTCGTCGTCTGATCATCATCATCACCATCATCATCATCATCATCGTCATCATCATCATATCGTCATCATCATCATCATAGTCGTCATCGTCGTCGTCGTCATCATCATCTTCATCAACATCATCATCACCATCACCATCATCATCATCATCATCATCTTCATCGTCGGGGTCATTGTCCTCGTTACTGTCATCATCATTATCATAATCATAGTCATCATCAAGTGTCGTTGCAATCATCGACATCATCGTTGTCTTCCTCCTCCTTTTCCTCCAGATCATCATCACTACTTACTTCCTCCTCCCCCTCGTCCATCCTGTGGCGCCGATTAGTCTTGATCAGTTAGAGACCCATTCTCCAATTTCGCTTTAATGTTGTGGTTAATAAATGGCTAAATACATTCAGAAACCTATATTTGTGTAGACATGAACATAAACATGGATTTATACACATACACACGCACGCACGAACGCACACACACATACAGACACACACACTCCCACACACAAATTACATGAGTGTAGAGGCATATACATATACATCTGCATTGGTGAGTGTGTATTTGTGTTTGTATATATGTATGTGTCTATACTTGTATGGATAGGTATTTGTATTTCTATTCATTTCATGTATGTATATGTGTATATGTATATGCGTGTATATGTGCGCATGCGTGTGTCTTTTCCAATTAAATGTAATTTTGTTTGTGCCGTGTTTTCGTCTATTACCATGTTTAATAACAGGCATGGATTGAAACTCACGTTTAATGTATGCACATATATAAAGTTATATTAAGTAGCCTGCTATATCAAAAGGTACAAACGCGCATGTACACAAATGTACAGGTATTTACACACATACACACCCGCACATTATACATGCTCTTACGCACATAAACATTTGCACCTCATATATGCATATATGCCAAATTCTCTGTGATATAAACACATAATTATAAATGGATATACTGTGATGAATACATACGTACATATTCGGAAGCAATATGAACGCGCTCACACACACACACACACACACACACACACACACACACACACGCATACACACACGCTCACACATACACATACATATACGCGCAGACAGACACACACACACACACTTACACACACATACATATACACACTCACACATACACATGTACACATGCATATGGCTGTGTGGTTAAGTACCTCGCTTTGCAGCCAAATGATTTCAGGTTCGCTCTCACTCCGCGATACGTTGGGCAATTGCCTTCTGCTACAACACTAGACCAATCAGTGCCTTGTGAATCACTTTGGTAGACTGAAAGTATGTGGAATCCCACCGTTCATACATACACACACACATACATACATACATACATACACATACACACATACATACATACACATACATACATACATACATATATACATACATAGAAATCTGCAGTTTCTCCATCCAGATTACAAGTTCAAGTTTATATTTGATTTAAATTATTGGTGCACTGGAATATGTAACAGACTGCCTAAATACCAATCATAAGAAATTAGGGTTCTCATAAAAGAGAAAGCTGATTCAAAGTCTACAGTTCCAACCCATCTTTGGAACTGTAAATATCTGTAAAACATTCTAGAAGTCAATCATTTAAGTATATATGAGCATGTCAAGATATGTAAGTTTATGCATGAGAGGACATACATAAAACAAAACATACAAACCTGCACATATACATACATACATACATACATACACACACACATACATACATACATACATACAAACAAACATACCCTGTTCTTGATGTTGAAATTCCAGTGAAGGAACCTTGGATCTAGGTTAGAAACCGGCTCTTTCTCTATTGCCAAAGCTGAAAAATGACATACATATATATACATGTATGCATGCATGAACGAATGCATACATACATACATACATAAATAAATACATACATACATACATACGTACATACATATATACGTATATACATGCATAATTCATAGAAACATACATATATGTATATACATAGAAACATACATATATACGTATATTTCTCGATAAACGTATGTGTGTGTGTGTGAGCGTATGTTTGTGTGTATGTTTGTATGCATGTGTGTCTTTGTGTTTATGTTTGTCCCCACCACCATCTGACAGCCGGTGTTGCTTTGTTTACGTTTTCTTAGCCTAGCGCTTCGGTAAAAGACACTGATTGAATAAATGTCAGGCTTTAAAAAAAAAAAAAGAGCATAAGTACTGAGGGCGAAAATGTGGGTAATGATGGTGTAGATGATAATGAAAATGAAGCGGTTATTATAATCAAGAATCTGCTGCTGCTGCTGCTGCTGCTGCTGCTGCTGCTGCTGCTGTTACTGCCGCTGTTACTATTGACGATGATGACTAATACGATGAAAACGATGATGATGATGATGATGATGATGAGGAGGAGGAGGATCAATATGGTAGTGAATGAAATAACGACGACGATGACGATGTTCATTATGATGCTGATGATAATTAGGGTTAGCCTGATGACGATGTTGACAATGATGATAATGATGAGAAACGTAATAATAATGTTAGAGCTGGTGGTAATGATGGTGTTTATGTTGATGGTAATGATGATGACGATGGGCAGTAGAAGGAGGAGGAAGGGAGGAAGGGAGGAGAATAAGCGTAAGAGAAGCAGCACTAGTAGTAGGAGTAGGAGGCGGAGTAGAGGTAGCAGGTATAGAAGTTGAAGGATGAGGAGAAGATAATGAAAATAAGTGGGGTTGATGATGGGGAGGATGTAAAAAAAAAGACGACAATATGATGGCTGTGACGTTGATGACAATAAGCATTTCTTGAAAATATTAATGATAATGAAGTCACAGTAATAATGTTTAGGATGAGAATGGAGGTGATCTTGTTGTTGTTGTTGTACTTCTTCTTCTTCTTCTTCTTCTTCTTCTTCTTCTTCTTCTTCTTCTTCTTCTTCTTCCTCCTCCTACTGCTAATAAGGTGATTAAGATATACATATATATATATATATATATACACACA
>NC_068986.1:19720776-19721004 GCF_001194135.2 Octopus bimaculoides | reverse complement strand
ACACGCATACGCATACACACACACACACATACGGATATGTGTTCCCATGTATGTATGTATGTATGTATGTATGTATGTATGTATGTATGTATGTATGTATGCAAGATTTTATAAATATATTAAACATCTGGTTGGAAAGATGAAGATTTAAAACGACAAAATGTGTAGATGCATGAAGATGTATGTGTGTGTGTTGCATAAACATATACACAGAGCGTGCACGTATAT
>NC_068986.1:19719714-19719982 GCF_001194135.2 Octopus bimaculoides | reverse complement strand
TGTGTGTGTGTGTGTGTGTGTGTGTGTGTGCGTGTGTGTGTGTGCATGTATATATAGGCGTATGTATGCAAATATGTACTACATATGTATGCACGCATGCATATATGTATATAACTATGTCTGCACGAAATAAATGCCTCTAGGCAGTCGATAAATTGTTTCTCCAGCTAGATATGATACCTTGATGACGGATATATATAAATACATTACATACAGATATATGTATATGTTTATACATATGTATCCACTTACATAAAAGTGTATATAT
>NC_068986.1:19716760-19717778 GCF_001194135.2 Octopus bimaculoides | reverse complement strand
AGAGAGTGGGGAGATACAGATATACATAGCTATCTAGCTAGCTAGCAAGATAGATAGTTAGATAGATAGAGTGATAGGGAGAGAGAGAAATAGGAAGGTGCGTATAGCTTTCGGGCTAAAATTATCTCCTCTTTCTTCGTCCAATCTTTTTTTCCGTCTATAAAACATTACGTTTCTACTTTCTCTTTGTTCTCATCCATCTGTAGCTTTTCTCGTTTTCTCACATTTACCACATCTCTCCATCTGGCTGACGCTCTGTGTTTCTGTCTATCTTATCTTTCTCTCTCTCCCTCTCTCTTTCTCTCTCTCTCTCTCTCTCTCTCTCTCTGTCACTTCATTTCTCTCCGTCTTTCCGTCTCTTTGTGAAACATGCAACACTTATTGTGAAGAAACAGAAAGCAATGAGAAAACAAGAGCTTTCAGAGAGCGCAAACCTTCACCAACGTCCTATCAACGATGAGCCAGAGAGGATTTTTAAAATGAAAATATATGAAATAAACTCGACTGCTCTCATAAATGAAAATACTAAAAACGAACCCGACCGCTCTCAAAAATTAAGTAAAAAACCGGAAAAAATAATCCAGAATCCTTGTCCGGTACTCGATCGATCCCAATGCTAGTCATGGAATGTGAAGGTGGTTGTAGAAGACTTAATAACAGTAATAAATAGTTTCTCTTTATCTAATACAAGCCAAAGTTTGAAAATTCACCATTCAAAATAGTTACAGTCTAAAGGGAGATAACTGAGAAAGACTTGAATGTTAACGTAAGATCGTAATCATGTAAAATAAAGTAAATATATCAGCGGACGTGAGCTATAACGTTAAAACTTTGTGCGGAGTTCAGGATCAATCTGTGTCAAGCGACTTCACACCGCTATAGCTTCGTTACTATGGCAACAGTCCGGATACTTATTGATCAGACCGCGTACAGACAAACACACTGTCATTCATCTGTCTGTCTGTTTATCTCTCTTCCTCCTATCTCATTTTATATATATATATATATATATATATAT
>NC_068986.1:19711143-19713909 GCF_001194135.2 Octopus bimaculoides | reverse complement strand
GTCCCACTGCGTGGCACCTTGAGCAAGTGTCTTCTATTATGACATCGGTCCGACCGAACCCTTGTGAGTGCATTTGGTAGACGGAAACTGAAAGAAAGCCGTCGTATATATATATGTATTAGTGTCTCAACGCACATCTGTGATGTTTTTCTAAGTTCTGCTGGTTGCGGGTCTAACAGAACTTTCGTGCCGAAAGGAAAGAAAAAGGTCAATAAATACTTGCCATTACATTTTTAATCAACCAAATATGAACCATTTTGTTGCACAATGCGTCTCCATCTTTCCTTTAACTTGAAAATACCCTCTTCCCAGAATTGAGGTGGTTTCATGGCAAATAAGTCGAAAGGTAAGCTACTCTAAATCGGCGTGAACTTTCCGGACAACCCAATATGTTGTATCATGTCTAGTTCGTTGATTCCTATATATTGGTATGTCTGGTTTTTTGTCTAATTCTCTTATTTCATTTGCTTTATCTAGTGTGATGTTGCTACTCTTAGCTAGTTTTCCTCTTTTCAAGGTTGCTTTGGCTCATTTTCTAAGCCAAATTTCATATTTATTTCTTCGGTAAATCCATGTACTGTCTCTAGTAATATTTCCAGCTGTTTATCATTTGCAGCGTACAGCTTTAAGTCATCCATATATAAGAGGGGACTGATTGTTTTGCCGTAACAGTTGTATCGGCATCCAGTTCTGTTTAGCCTGTCAGATAAAGGGGTCAGTGCCAAGCAGAAAGGGAGTGGAGAGAGCGTGTATTCCTCTTCGAATGGGGAAGGCTTTGGTTTTTTATGAGTCCTTCTTTTACTTGGAGCTGTAGCACTGTCTGCTATTTATTCATGGAATGTGTTATATATTGTATGATTATTGGTGCTACCTTGTTCATGGCTCGTGTTTCTAGGATCCATGATTATTATTATTATTATTATTATTATTATTATTATTATTATTATTATTATTATTATTATTATTATTATTATAATTGTGTTTGTAGGAAGTTTCTAGAGAACCATGAAGATGTAGGTTTTTTCTTAAGCGTTTGATTCGTGAGAGCCTGTCAAGTGTGCGTAAATACTATATAAAACACAGCTTCAGAAGAGAACATTAATCACTTTTTCTACGTTTTCAGTTGTTATCTATTCTTCTTTTCTCATGTACACCTGAGCTGGCGAGCTGGTGGATTCATTCAAGCACCAAATAAATTGCATAGCGCGATTTGTTCTTCTTATTCTTTACATTCTGGGCTGAAATCTCACTGAGGTCAGCTTTGCTTACCATTATCATAAACTAAAGTGCCACTCAAGAACTTGAGTTGATGGTATCAACTAAGCTCATTCCCTCAAAATTATTGGCCTTATGCTTCAACGAGAAACAATTTTATATACACCAGGAATTCAGAAATTTAAGGCACAAAATCGAAGACATAATCTATAATAATATTATGCTATAATGGCGGCGAACTAACTGAATCGTCAGCATGCCGGATGAAATGATATGCAGCGTCTTGTCCGTTTTTACGTTCTTAGTTCAAATTCTAATGAGGACGACCTTAGCAGTCATCCTTTCGGGGGTTGAGAAATTAAGTACTAGTTGAGCACTGTGAGAGAATGTAATCGACTAAGACCCTCTCTCGAAATTACTGTCGTTGTGCTAAAATTTAAAATCAATATTCTGTTACAGCACGACTACGTTTTTAAATGAAGTGTTCGGGGTACGGTTTGAACTCACTAATCCAGTGAACGAAATACAGTATTTGTCCCACTGAGATGTAAATTCCTTGAAAAATATACCAGTAATATACGTCAAAGTTTATTAGTAATCTTCATTTATCAATCAGTTATCCTACAAGTTAACATAAACATTATATTTCTAACATATTATGTCTCTGATTTCGTTCCATAGCTAAGGTGTTACCAACATGGAACGTAACAAATTATGTCTCCGATGTCGGCCCATAATTAATTAGTCAACGTGTGTCTTATGAATAATATAAAAGTCGCATGTACTGTAGATCATGTCTTCGACTGCGTTCTATAGTTACACAGTTATACAGAGAATACAGTAGAATAATAATTCTAGAGACAACATTTTACGTTGCGTCACACCAAAGACCAATCAGGAATGGGTACCGTATCCTTTGGGGTTTCTCACCTTTAATCCACGGACATAAAACCTAAATGAGTATTAATTTCAATATTATTCTGTTACGGTACAACTACGTTTTTAAATGAAGCGTTCGGGGATTGAATCAAGGATTAAATTCAAATTTATACTGCATTGTCTTTCACTTGTTTTAGACATTAGACTGCGGCCATACTGGAGCACTGCCTTGAAGGTCGAAACGATTGTCTCAAATGCTTATATTTTTTTAAAGCCTGGTATTTATTCTATTGCTGTCTTTTGCCGAACTGCTAGGTTACGGGAACGCAAAAAAGAAACAATAAACAACAATTATAAATCGGCGGTGGGGGATAAGCAAACGCACACACACACACGCATACACAGATACACACACACACATACACGCACATATATATACATATAAATATACACGTACATACAGGAATGCATATATATATATATATGTATATATATAGAGAGAGAGATACATACATACATACAAATATATATTTATATACATACATTCACACACACACACACACACACACACACGCACAAACACACACACACGCGCACACACATACAGACACACACACATTCACACACACATATATACATATAAATATACACATACATTCAGGCATGCATATA
>NC_068986.1:19708530-19710252 GCF_001194135.2 Octopus bimaculoides | reverse complement strand
ATATATATAGGGAGAGAGAGAGAGAGAGAGGGGGAGAGAGAGAGAGAGAAAGAGAGAGAGAGAGAGGGAGAGAGAGAGAGAGAAAGAGAGAGAGAGATAGAGAGACAGAGACAGAGATACATACATACATACAGATATATATCTATATACATACAAACATACATACATATATACACATACACACAAACACAAGTATATATATACATACATATACATATATTCAATTCCCGTCTACCAAATCTTCTCACAAGTCATCCCAGGGCTATTGTAAAATACACTTGCCTAAAGAGCCAAGCAGTGGGACTGAACCTGGAACCATGATGTTGGAAAGTAAACTTATTACCTGACAGCCACACCGCATTATCTAAAATGGTCCAAAAATTTCAACTAGAGTTATATCCCTTGCCTTTTTGTTTTTAGATTCGATATCTTCTCTATATTCATTATATATATAGTGCGCTATCCGTATACAAATGGTTTTCTACACATGCAAATTTAATAACGAATGTGTTTTCTGAACGGAATTAAGCTTGCATAACGTGTTGAAAATTGATCAACAAACGACTAGTAGAATTCGCGCGAATATAAGTGGCTGGCAGGGCGTACAGAAATGGTTTGTTAACGTCCATGGACAGAAGGTTAGCATGATGTGGAAAAACGCCATATTCTGTTGTCTAAGAAAGAATATTCCAACGCGACAATTTTGTAAAACTGTGTCTGCTCCATCTAAAAGCATAACAATGAACCAACAGAAGTAACACCGAGGGAAACACACACACTAATCACTCACTCACACACACACACACACACACACACACACACACACACACACACACACACACACACACACACACACACACACACACACACACACACACACACACACACACACACACACACACACGCTCATGTATGCATTTATGAATATGCCGTTGATGGATGGACAATTAAAACATCATTTCATGCCTTTTTGCGGTGTCTAAGTGTGGTTTCGAACGGATTACACTTATTTATATGAATTCGAATTTATTGTGTTACGAACAATTTGATTAACGAACTAAGTTCCGTATTATATTCGTATATAGTGACGCCATTATATATTTGCTACATTCTCTGTATTCTGTACATTCTATTTTCTATATTCTCTATCTATTCTCCACATTCTCTATACTTAACTCGTCATATTACATATCTGAGACCCTACCGTATTTATACTTAATATGCAGAACGTTCAACATTTACCTAAGGTGCTTTATCTTCAACCACATTGCATTTATTATTTTTCTCTCTATCTGATTAACACTACGAAACTGGCGCCACCATCTTACCGGTACTTAAAACATTCTCTGAGAATCAGAATGATTTTACATTGCATGTTAGCTTCGGGTAATATGATGGATCTTTTGTGTAGTTTCAGTATTATATTTTCTCGCTGCCTATTGGTCGATTTACAATGGTGTGTCAAAAATATGGCTAGGAAAAACATTTTGTTTTTAATGAAAGTTTTTCATGCTAAATACATGTACAGAAAGTAGAGCTTCATATTTGCAATACAATGAGTTCAAAAAATATTAGTGCAGCTTCAATAAACTGAGATTATCTTTGCTATCAAAATATACAATCTCCCTCTGCAGATGTTTGAAGTTTTAAAACGACAAAGTAGACAACACTTCTAATGCTTGCTCATCCACTATTTTAGCGGTGTATATATAATATATATAT
>NC_068986.1:19707126-19707933 GCF_001194135.2 Octopus bimaculoides | reverse complement strand
TATATATATATATGTGTGTGTGTGTGTGTGTGTGTGTGTGTGTGTGTATGTATGTGTGTATATTAGACAAAAACAGATAAGAAAGCCAAGGCTGTGAAGAGCTTTCAGGACATTTATAAAGAAAGAGATATAGTCTTACAGCTGTCTCTGGGATATTATGGATATCCCTTCATCAGAGACGTTGTGAGAAAGGTAAAAAATGATTTCGAAATAAGGAATTTTTATGGAAAAGAAGGAGATAAGGAAAATAGGGGGAAATATGAGAATGAAATTAGAAATAACATATGAAATATTGTAGCTGACGTTCTATTATTCGAGTATAGTGGTGTATAGAAGTGGTAAAAAAGTTTCCTGTACATGGTATGTAAGTTCCGATCGTAGTTCGTGTTCAGTCTTTTCAAAGTATGGAGCCGTGGATTCTGTGTTGCCCATTTGAAGGGGTTTTGTGTTGTGAAGATTATACCTCCTTATAAATGTCCTGAAAAATCCTCACAGCCTTGGCTTTCTTAACTGTTCTTCACTCTTTTACTCTTTTACTCTTTTACTCTTTTACTCTTTTACTTGTTTCAGTCATTTGACTGCGGCCATGCTGGAGCACCGCCTTTAGTCGAGCAAATCGATCGCAAGACTTAATCTTTGTAAGCCTAGTACTTATTCTATCGGTCTGTTTTGCCGAACCGCTAAGTTACGGGGACGTAAACACATCAGCATCGGTTGTCAAGTGATGTTGGGGGGACAAACACACACATACACATACACATATATATTCATATATACGACAGGCTTCTTTCAGTTTCCGTCTACTAA
>NC_068986.1:19699237-19706946 GCF_001194135.2 Octopus bimaculoides | reverse complement strand
ACACACACACACACACACACACACACACACACACACACACACACACACACACACATACACATACACACACGCACGCACACATGGGTGCGCGCATGCGTGTATTTAACCGCCTGAGTATTGGACACAAACAATATCTATCACATGATATAAAATCCTATTTGATCTTGAGGTTTTTTGTGTTTTGTGTGTGGAGCTTTCCGTGGAATATGCCATGTGCACTGTAGAGTATATTACCCATTTCGATCCATAGTCAAAACTAAGCCTTTTATTTAATATATCATATAAATTGAGTGACAAATGTATGGCGGTTATCGTAGCTTCTTATTTTTAGACTTAGTGTTAACCCGTTTGACTTTAAACCAACCATGTCCAACTAAGATACTCTACCTGTTTTGTGCTTACACTGGCCAGATCTGGCCTCTCCCATTTACCCTACAATATCATTCTAAAGATAAACAGTCACGTCATTGAAATCTCAATGCTACAAGATAATGCATAATTAATTCAAATCAATGTGAATTAATAAGCATTACATTTGTTTGACATTTGTTTGACATAATCTGAATGCTAAAGGGTTTAGACCTCGTGATCTAATGTAATTGCTTGTTTATAAGCTGGCAGCGTGTAAACTGAGGGCTGCTTAGCTAATAATTCTAGCCGATCGAGCGGCTGCGTATAATCTCATGATTGGCTTAATTACAACGCGTACGTATTTGAACTGATAGGGTACTAGTTTGCAAACTCGAGGGCTTGGAATACATCAATGTCATTGGGTTGCATCTGTAGTTAAAATCTTAATTCTCAAAGGCCGAACCATCGTAATTATAAGCGAGAAAACTGTTAAATTAACGGGTGTTTGTTTGGCTTCTCCAGCTAAGTTCAACACTTCTAGTTGATATTGCTTGGAAAGGGTTAGGCTGTTTGTCATGCTCACTTGCTTCAGATAATATTGCATGAAATTTCCTTGTGCCCTTTCGACCTTTTTAATCAAGATATTCACATCGCCTAACTGTTTAAAGTATGTAAATGTGGAAACTAAATACACAGCAATACACTAACTCTCATTAAATTTCAAGGTAATTTTGTTTTTATTTCCTTGTGCTTCATTAAAGCAATTTACTCATTTTGCTTTTGGAATAGCAAAAATGTGTTAGTTTTGTTAGCATTGACGACAGCTGTTTAAACTCGCTTAGCACTTTACTTCTAACAGTGACAACCGTACATATAACGCATTCAATTTTCCAAAGTGTGTGATTTAAATCTAATGGCAGCATTAGAATTTGAATTATTTTTCTTAGTTTGTGTTGACAACCACCATCAAAGAAACAACACCATGTATTAACTAATGGGGGCCAGAAATGTTAATGCATATTTTGCCATTTGCTTAAAATTGCTGTGCTTAGAGACAACCTTACATAATTTTAAAATAGAAAGTGTTATCTTGTCGCCAGTCAATTCCTGTTCAATTTTATCGGAATAAATTAACAGAAAAATTGACTAAAATTAGTTACAATATTTTTGACGAAATTATGGCAAAAAGCCAAACGCAAAATTTTCATCTTCAAATTACGGTTTAAAATAGCAAAAATTCTAGAAAATTTATTAAACCCATTCCCATAGTGTAATCTGATGCTCAGGTAAAAACGCATTCACTAACATGAAAGGTGATATGAGAAACAGTACCCGAGGCAGTTCGTAAGAGCATCAGTTAAATATCTTGTGTTACTTACTCCAACTTTCAGCGTCCTGAGTTCACATCACACTAAAGTCAGCTTTACCTTTCATCCTTTCGGGGTCGATAAATGGAATTGTTAGATCAATAGACGTGTTGCGGTACGTGTTCCAGAGCTCCGGCTTTTTGTATTCCAATCACAACGTGATCGACAAAACTGGGACCAGGTTTGGGTAACTGGTAGACACCACCAGGATGAAAGAAAGTCGATCTCTTCAGGATTCGATCGCAGAACGTAAAGAAATTATGCTAAACATTTTGCCTGATGTGCTAACGATTCTTCCACCTCACTGCTATGATGATAATAATAATTCTTTCTACTTTAGGCAAAATGACTGAAATGAAAGTTATTAGGGGCGAGGGAAGTTCCATTAACTCAATCTCAGGTCTCAATTAGTATTTATATAATCGACTCCGAAAGGATGAAAGGCAAAGTCGACCTCTGTGGAATTTGAACTCACATTGAAAAAAGTCGGAAGAAATGCAACCAAGCACTTTGTCCGGCGAGCTGACGATTCTGTTATCTCTTCCCGTAAGAGAATATTCTTTTACCTGTTTCAGTCATTTGACTGCCGCCATGCTGGAGCATCGCCTTTAGTCGAATCAAATCAACACCAGGACTTACTGTTTGTAAGCCTAGTACTTAGTCTATCGGTCTCTTTTGCCGAATCGCAATGTTACGGGGACCTAAACACACCAGCATCGGTTGTCAATCAATATTAGGGGCACAAACACAGACACACAACATATACACACACATACACACATATATACATATATACGACGGGCTTCTTTCAGTTTCCGTCTACCAAATCCACTCACAAGGCTTTAGTCAGCCTGAGGCTATAGTAGAAGACACTTGCCCAAGATACCACGTAGTGGGTCTGAATCCGGAACCATGTGGTTTGTAAGCAAGCTACTTACCACACAACCACTCCAGCGCCTATATACGTAGATAAATCATCATAAAGGAAAGCGGTTAATGAAGGGAGAAAACAAATGGAGGGATGAAGAAATGATACTATGATATGTATCAAGGTTATGTAGACAGGAAGAGAAGACGAACTATAAGCATATCTATTAGTATTGGAAGTGAGTTGTAAACAGCTTACATTGTATCCTAGAAGCTTCTATTAACGGAACTATAAAATAAGTGAACCGTTTGAAATTTTCATTTCGTTTGACAAGTTCCGTGGATTGAAACAAATGGCATTTTCTCATAAACTATTTTAAAATTTAAATCTATCTACATACATAGATGCATACATGTGTAAATGCATGCATTTATATATGTATACAAATGCATGTATTCAATGTATGTATGTATATACGTATGTGTGTATGTGTGTGTATATATATATTTATTTATGCATGTATGTATGTATGTATGTATATCTGTATCTGCATATGATAATATATGCATGCAGTTCTAACACAGACGCACAAGTGTAAACGCGTTCATTGAACCAATTGCTCTAGGTACACGCCCACATAAGCACACGTTCATCTGAACATATATGATATGCATACATATTCATGATACAATGTGTAAACGTATACACATGTATCCAATAACTCGTTCATACTCACACGCATACACACACATGTGCACAAACATTCACAAACAAACACGCACGCACATACAAACACACTGACATAAGCACTCTCACACACGCAAACAGGGTGTTATGTAAATACATACATAATGCATACATAATGCATACAGAGCGTTGACGTATACACTAAAATATACCCCATACGCATACAAATAAACACACATACACGCAAATACACACACATACACATAAATACACATGTACACACGCACGCACACACAACTATGTAAATACACACATATTCACATAAATACACAAGCATACACACGCAAATACATACGCATAGACACAAATACACACGCAGACACTCACAATACATGCGCATAGACACAAATACACACGCATACACATAAATATACATGCATACACATAATTACACGCGCATACCCGTAAATACACGCGCATACAAACAAATACACACGCATACATACAAATGCACGCGCATACAAACAAATACACACGCATACACTAAATACACACACATGCACAAACAAATACACATGCATACACACACACACAAATACACACGCATACACACGAACATCCACGCATACACACAGATACACATACAAGTACACGCGCATACAGAAATACACACGTATACACACGCAAATGCAGACACACACACACATGCTGTCTTTCAATGTAAGCAGATATAGAAAGACATTGACACACACAAATATATAAAACACTACACATACCCCCACACACACATACAATCATGCACACACACATACACACACACGTGCACATATACACGCATACACACATGCACCCTCGTACACGCGCACATCCATCACACTCATATACACTCATGCACACACATACATATACACTCCTATACACACATACATATAAACACACACAGATACACTCATACACACACATACATACACACGCATACATACACACATACACACAAATACACATATACATTAACTCACATACATACACATGCACTCATACACACACACACACACATGCATGCAACTCGCATCTTCATACAGGCCTTACAACACACACAATTACATACAGAAATCACACACAACAAACAATCACACAAACACACACACACACGTATTAGACTACATATAGTCTAAACACAAATACACACGCGCAGCACACAACATACACACACGTATTAGACCACTTATAGTCTAAACATAAATACACACGTGCACACAACATACACACATACATACAACACACACATACAGACACATTCATGCAGACATAAACCTCGCATCTTCATACAGCCCTTACAGCACACAAACATATATATACACGAATTATACACAACAGACAATCACGCACACACACACACACACACACACACACACACGTATTGAGCCACATATAGTCTAAATCCAAATGCACACACGCACACATCATACACACACGCACACATCATACACACACGCACGCATTATACACACATGTATTGGGCCACATATAGTCTAAACCCAAATGCACACACGCACACCATACACACACGCACACACACACATGCACACACACATGCAATAAACATCCACACCACACCACTCGTTTAATCCATACCAAAGATGCCTAATCTATACACAACACGCTATATACACAAAATACAACACACAAACGTACACAAACACCCACCGTATACACACATGCACACGCACACACACATCATGCATGACCATGCACAGACACACGCACACAAACATACAGTGTACAAACACGCGCATACACACGTATGTATCACACACAACACAGTCACAAACACACACACACACGCAGCTCGCCAATATGGCGGCCGTCAGCTCTTTACAGTGCTTCATTAAGCGACATTTTCCGCGCCAACGAATAACTCTGCTTTGGCATATTTCACCGTAAAGAGAGACCAACACACTGATAATGGCGGCGATGGAGGCAGTGGTGTTCGTGGAGGTATAGATTGTGGTTGTGGTGTGGGAGGTGGTGAAGAGTTCGGTTGTAGTCATGGTTGTGATGGCGGGGGCTACTGCTGCCGCTGCTGATGGTGAGGGCTACTGCTACTGCTGATGGTGCCGGTGGTGGTTGGAAGAATGAGCGTAATGGTGATAGTGCCGTTATAGTGGTGATGGTGGGGTTGTTCGATGGTATAGGTGTTAGTAGTTGTGGTCATGGTGGTAATGTCGGATGCGGCGGCGGCGGCGGTGGTGGTGGTGGTTGTGGTTATGATAATTTTGGTAATATTGGTATCGGTGCGTTTTGCTAATGGCGACATTGGTCTTGGAGTTGGTAGTCGATGTTGTTGTAACTGTTTTAGTTTCGTGGTAGTGCTGGTGGTGGCGGCCGTGTTAGTAGAGTTATTGGTGGTGTGGCGGTACTGCTATTAGTAATGTCACTGGCATTAATGTTGTTGCTAGCGCCGATGATAATAAGTTTGCTATTAGCATTGCTGTGTTAACATTGCAGTTGTTATTCTTGTTGCTTAGTCCCGGGTCAGCCCTAATTGCGCGAACCTGTGGTCAAAGGCGTTCAAGCTGTAAGCAATTCATCTTTATTCAAACTGTATATCTACGATTAGAATATCCGTTGTGTCTAATACAGTGATTTGAGGGTGATTTCGCTGCGATTTCTTGCAGTATCTAGTGCTCACGTAAAGGTCCTAGTTTAGGTTTATGTTAATATTGATTTATTTTATTAATCCCGAATAGTTAAAAGACAAAGTTGACCTCGATAGAATTTGAACTAAGAATGTAAAGAGCCGGAAGAAGTGCTGTTAGATATTCTGTCCGACGTGCTAACGATTCTGCCAGCTCGCCGCATTCCTCCCTCTTGTCGCCCTCTTCAAATACATTTTCAAAATTCAATGAGACAAATACGTTTAATATCTATAATAATAATAAAAGCGAAATTCTGTCTGTCCGTCTCGAAACCCTGTATCTCAGCCAACATTTATTCTTCGGGTCTTGAACATTTGGTTCTTGAACAGCCAGCACTGGGAACTGATTTTGAAACATTTGGGCTGCTATTTCTAGCACATAAAGTTTGGCTGATTCACGCCATCTTGGTGGCATTTGTCAGATGACGTCAGAGATCAAGAGAGAGATAAATGACGTTCGTTTCTTCGAGATAAGAACTCTGGGATAGAGCTGGAATTCAACTTGGGACTAGAACAATAGAATGATTGCATTACAGAATTAATTCTCATCCACCCTTAACCTCTGATCAAACACCACTGGGACATATAGTCATTATAGACGTATTATAGACATGCTATTTAGTTGTCTTTAGTTTGGGGCCGCAAGCGTAATTAGCTCTCCACAGGAGCTATCCTAAAAGCCCGCACGGAGTGCGGCTTTTAAACTAGTATCTAATAGTTTTTATCAGTTGCAATTTGTTTTAGAATTATCCTTTATTTTTTATCTTTTACTTCTTTCAACCATTAGACTGCGGCCATGCAGGGGTAGTGCATAGAACACCTTTTAGTCGAATGAATCGATCCCCAAATTTTTATTTTTAAGCCTGGTACCTATTCTATCGGTTTCTTTTACCGAACCGCTAAGTTATGTGAACATAAGCACACCAACACTGGTTGTCAAGCGATGGTGTTATTATTGATTGAGAGAGCAATACATGCCATTAAAGTGACATTGAGGTACAAACATACGAAGCCCAATATACCCATCATAACTACCCGGCTGATAAGGGTACACCAGGCACATGCATCACAACCATATGTGCGTAACATGGTGGCCTTGTATCAAGATTAACAGCGCATGACCTTGCAGATGGGGCCCAGTTAGAATTTTCTTCAGGTCCATTCCAGTAGCCGATCCCGCTCAAAATGTTCCAAAATAAGGGCTGTTTAAGGATGTTGAACGAAACGCCCATGTTTCCAGAGTTGAATTATTCAAACCCCAAAGAACTCCTCTCAACACATGGCTATGATGATCCCTCACTACTTCTGCTCATGATCAGAGACGCACATACTATCAGCCACCAAGGGACATGCTCAACTGGTTATGGTCAAACAACTGACAAGCAAGTCTGTGGTATTGAGCAGAATATTTGCTGTCGCCCATCTTTTATATCAAAATAAAACAATGTACATGATAACAATTCCAATCAATTATGATCAGAAGCCATGAGAGCCACTGCCCGGTACTGCATCTTATTATAGTTGTTGTTATTGTTGATGCTGTTGTTGTTGTTGTTCTTCTTCTTCTTCTTCTTCTTCTTCTTTTTCTTCTTTTTGCCTCCTCCCCCAAAATTTCAGGCCTTGTGACTATAGTAGAAAAGATGATGATGATTATTATTATTATTATTATTATTATTATTATTATTATTATTATTATTATTATTATTATTATTATTATCATTATTATTATTATTATTAT
>NC_068986.1:19695023-19698190 GCF_001194135.2 Octopus bimaculoides | reverse complement strand
ATATATATATATATATATATATATATATATATATATATACATACATACTAGCATACATACATATATACATACATATATATATATATGCATAAATCTATGTATGCATATATATTTACATATAACTCCCTGTTTTTGTTTCGATATATTTTTGCATATATGTGTGGTGTGCGTGTGTGTTAAATACACGCGCATGGGTGCGTGTGTGTATGGTGTTTACAACAATATTATTAGATACGAAACTAAAGGTTTAAAGAAGGGTTGGTGTAGAAAAGAAGAGGAGTTTTGTTGAAATATTAGGATTTCCATCGTAAACTTCATAAAATCAAAATTAATCGATTTGATACAATAATAATTACTATTCAATATAGGAGTAACCGTAAAGCTTCTAAGCCAACTGGGCCTTGGAGTAAAATCGGAGGAAAATTTGTATTAATTGTTAAGCGTTTGGGTGGATGATTTATCACAATATTATTGTCAATCTTCCAATTCATTATCCTGCATATTCATTTAACAAATGTTTCAAGAATTCATTCCAACCTTTAGTTACTTCTCGTGGATGGTTTGAAAAATTGGTAAAACTGTCTAAACCCCATAGCTTTCGCATATCAGGGAAACCAGCAAATGTGGATATTCACGCTACTTCGGTAATTTTAGCCCAATTCAAGGGTATCATAGACAGAGGTAAATATCCATTAAATGTAAATTTTTACTATAAATAAACGTAGGCTGTTTTGGAAGTAGTTGCTCTCTAAAACTTTCAAGTCAAAAAAATAGTAAAAGTCACATGGTTATCACGTATAAAAAGTAATCCTGTCACTGTGGTTAGGAGCAAATTTCATTACGGAGCAAGGAAAGACATCTCCAAGTAATTTACATTTTTATAAATACAGGAATCTAATAGTAAAGCTTGGTTTACACAGGATTTGGTGCCTGGTGTACCCTTATCAGCCGGGTAGTCATGATGGGTATATTGGGCTTCGTATGTTTGTACCTCAATGTCACTTTAATGGCATGTATTGCTCTCTCAATCAATAATAACAACAGCAACAACAGCATAAATAACAACAACAATAATGGAAAAGATGGTGAAACGGTATGGCATATTACCAGTCAATGTACACCACTAGCCCAGAGAGAATACAAGACACGTCATGACGGTATAGCAAGGATTGTCCATTGGACACTCTGCAAAGAGTGGTACGAACATAAACCCGAAGGTATCATCGAAAGTCATAATGCAAAGATCCTATGGATTCAGTGCGACCATGAGATAGAGAATAGGAAACCAGACATAGTATTAATTGAGAAAGAAAGCAAACGATGTTGGATCATAGATATAGCATGCCCAGCTGACAACAAGGTATGCGATAAGGAAGAAAGAAAAGTCGATAGATATGACAGGTTAGTTTGGGAGGTTAAGCAGTTGAGGTTGATGAAAAAGGTGGTAGTAGTACCAATAATTGTCGGAGTCCTGAGAACAGTGAGTAAAAATCTTGAGAAGTACATGGAACAAATAAGTCCTGAAATAAGAGTGGAGCACTTGAAGAAAACAGCACTGCTTGGAACCGCTCGAATACTCCGGAAGGTGCTCGGAAAGTAAGGGGTGTTACCTTAGTTCACTGGTAGGGGACAGCTGACACCGCAGTACATCTCCAGCGTTAGAAGCTGTACAAAGACAATAAATGACAACAACAACAACAACAACAACAACAACAACAACAATAATAATAATAATAATAATAATAATAATAATAATAATAATAATAATAATAGTAATAATAATAATAGTAATAATCATATCTACCACAATTATGACATTATCAATGAAGAATTCCCAAGACAGTGCTCAACAATGCTGTCAATGAAACATATATATATCGGATTCTCAGGCTTACGTTTCTGGCTCTTTAGGGAGAAGCACTGGATCGATATGGTGTTTTTACACCATTCACCATAAGCGAAGATTGTTTTTTTTCTCCATGGTAACTGCAGCGAATTTGCCTTTAGAAGTTAAAATGTCACAATCTTATTTTAACTTTATATAATATATATATATATGTCATGATAGATCGTTGACCAGTGACTATTCATTTTTTTTCTCCGTGTTTTTCTCCTTGTTTTCTCCGTATTCTTTCTGTTGAAGACCGTACCTCGAAACGTTAAAGACTTTCCGTATTCCCCAGCGTCATACTAATACATCCTGTCCTCGTCTGTTGTTTTTTTTCGTACATTCTCCCATATATATATATATATATATATATATATATATATATGTAGGCGCAGGAGTGGATATGTGGTAAGTAGCTTGCTTACCAACCACATGGTTCCGGATTCAGTCCCCCTGCGTAGCACCTCGGGCAAGTGTCTTCTACTATAGCCTCGGACCGACCAAAGATTTGTGAGTGGATTTGGTAGACGGAAACTGGAAGAACATTAATTCTTTGTGATGAGAGAAGGTGTTTCCCCCTCACAGACTGGCCGAAGAGGAGCACCAAATTACTTTCTCAAACTGAAGACAATATCAAAATAAATATTTACCGTCACTCTCACGTGATGGATATGAAACAAGACATACTGATTCTCAGAAGAGAGTGAGTATCATTGTTTTTGTAAGGCGGCGTGGTAGCAGAACGGTTAGTGCGCCGGGCAAAATGCTTACCGGCATTTCGTCTGTCATTATGTTCTGAGTTCAAATTCCGCAGAGATCGACTTTGCTTTTCATCCCTTTGAGGTCGATAAAATAAGTATTAGCTGAGCACTGGGGTCAATGTAATCAATTTAGCCCATCACCCAAAACTGTTAACCTTGAGATAAAATTTGAAACCAATATTATTGTCTTTGTGCCAACCAGACAGACAGACAGTTACTTGTGGAGGTCTTCACACTGCTGAAATTGTTCCTGCTCCTACTGTTCTTGTTCTTGTTCTTGTTCTCGTTCTTGTTTAAGACGTAGAACCTGTTCAAAGGAGCCGATGATGGAAGATCTTCCAATTATGATCAACTCGCCTAAGACTATATTATTTATCGCGTTCTTCCGGATGCAATTTAAGAGAGATTTTGAGACCTATTTCTAGGTCAAGCATCGCCATAAAGGCTCGCTTATTGGCTCATGTTGTCGATGTTGCTATGGTTATTGGAGCTATGAGGTGGCAGTGGCGGCGGCGCTG
>NC_068986.1:19694476-19694952 GCF_001194135.2 Octopus bimaculoides | reverse complement strand
GTGGTGGTGGTGGTGGTGGTGGTGGTATTGGTGGTATTATGATAGAGGTAATGGTGTTCGTGATAAGTCAGAAAAATTTGACTCTACGATGTTGTGATCACTGTCGATCACAAATTAAATATAGTCCCCCATCTTACCTAAGGCATTAATCCCAGCCAACAGACCTCGTCTCCATATTACACACCTCTTCTATTTTCTTCTCTCCCGTCCATCCTCCTACGTTTGGGATAGAGGCAACGAATAAAAGGCTCCACTACCATTACACCGCCACCGCGACCAAAGACGATGACGACGATGACGACGATGGCAATGACGACGATGACGATGATGATGATGATGATGATGATGATGATGATGATGATGATAATGATGATAATGATTGTGGAAAGCTATAACGCCTCATTGTGTTGTTTATATGTTTAACGTGCGTGTTTGTGCGTGGGCATGCGCATGAACGTGTGAATGTATATGCATAT
>NC_068986.1:19690623-19692970 GCF_001194135.2 Octopus bimaculoides | reverse complement strand
ACACACACACACACACACACACACACCACCTTCATTCTTTCGCTGTTTCAGTGCTGGTGCACCGCCTGATGAGCTGATATACCAACTGATACAATGAAAAACATAGAAATCCTGATGCACCATCAGACGCGTACATCAGTGACAGACCACCTAACACACTTAATTCCTCAGATCTCAATCCATTGGACTATTACATGTGGAGTATTGTTGAGAGAGCGGTCAATGAACACCAAAGATTCTTTGAAAGCTGCCACAGTCAGAGTAATGTCCACAATTAATCAGGACCACTTGATTCGAGTATGTAGATGATTTAGATCTCATATGGAAGCAGTTGTTGAAGCTGAAGGTGGCTTTATTGAATAACATTATAGAAAAGAAGGTTTCTTCTTATCCTCATAGCATTTTTTGATAAATAAAGTTATCTGTTATTACATATCTGTTTTCTTTATACGGACCCGAAATAATGCAACTCAAGAAAGCTAGCTCATTAGAACACCAGAACATGGTTTCACTAACAAATCCACTGAAAGTTTCTGACCAATTTTATTGCATCGTTAATAAAAATTATCAGGAGGTAGCAAATTAGTAAACTTGTGTAAACGACAACACGGTTTGACGTATGACATTCTTCAATTAAAAAACAAAAACATGAGAAATGTTCACACTCAAAGAAGCTCCACAATGTATAAGTAGACGCTATCAACATACGAGACGTTATCATTGTGCGGAGGAAAAAATACGATTTTTAAGAACAGTGTTAATTTGAAAATGTCGCAGAATAGCCTTCTAAATAAATAAATTTGTATCAGCTTACGAATACAGCATGTGTGTATCATATCATAACATTTTACATATGACAACACAATGGAAATCTCAGCTTGTGTGTATATATATGTTTGTGAGTGTAAGCGTATGATGTATGTGTGTTTGTGCATGCGCGCGCGCGTGTGTGTGCTTGTTTATACACGTGTATTTATGTATGTATATAATACATTTAAATGCAAACAGTTTGAGATCTAAATACAACTTCTGATGATACTTTTTTAAGCGGAAACAAAATTGCTCCAGGGCCTTTTTTATTTCTTTCGTAATGAAGGATATATTTTGGATTGACTTTTGTTGCTTTCAGACATTTAATTTATACAAACAACACGTGCACCCCGTACCCTACCCCCCACAAACATATGTATGTATGTATGTATCATGAATGTGCATGTGTACCTGTATACATTTATGTATTTATAAATATTATGAAGAAATGATGATCTCCCTTGAAGTAACTGTCCGCCAGAGGACGACATATATTTGGAAATTTGTGGCTGTGAATTCGAAACAATTTCTGGCGACGACTGACATGGATTTATTCTTACGAAGAGATGCTTCCTCCACTACGTAACGAGAGATTATTACTACGAAATTTTTACACCTGAATGAATATATCGAAAGAAACCGTTTTAAAACTAAAATATTGACTTCTATAAGAACACCTTCACAGGATAGAGTTCCCTGGACACACTTACTTT
Source organism: Octopus bimaculoides (assembly GCF_001194135.2). Lineage (NCBI taxonomy): Eukaryota > Metazoa > Mollusca > Cephalopoda > Octopoda > Octopodidae > Octopus > Octopus bimaculoides. Next base: position 19,691,447 of record NC_068986.1, on the reverse strand, counting down.
GTATTTTTAATTAGAGCCTCATAACACACTTTCCTGGACTCCTTCCACCGCTGTGTACCTCTTGCCACGACTGGCCAAGGAAGCCCCAGGTAGCGGGTGAGATCATGTCATGATTTTGTCTTTGGTTGATCTCTTGCACTGTCATTGTCTTGGTGTCCATTCCGTCACCCCGATTATTCATCTGTTGTCCTTCAGTCGCACGATACCGTTGACGCGTTTGCAGTCAAAATCAGGAGTTGGCTGTTTTGCATATAAACTCTAAAATATTTTCTTTCTCTTTTCCGGATTTCTAAAGTACTAACGCTCAATAAGAGAACAGAAAAGTTAAAACGGAAACCAAGACACACACAAAAAAAAAGAAAGATAGTAAAACAGAAAACATTCCATGAATTTGTTCAGATTGTTTATTATTGACCATCAATAAAAAATGTTTAGCTTTATAATATGATGAGGAGTTCTAAGAAGAATGAAATAGATCTATACATAAGTACGGTGACTAAACATTTCAAGAACATCATGAAATATGTTATGGTCATATTTCCCCTAGTAAAGGATTTTCACTGCCGTTTACCAGTCATTTCCCTGCAGCCACGCTGTGGCATCATCTTCAAGAATTTTAGTCACGTCAGTACTTACTTGTTTTCTTTTTCCAAGCCTGGTACTTATTCTCTCGGTCTCTTTTGCCGAACCACTAAGTTACGGGGGACGTAAAGACACCAACACCGGTTGCGAAGGATAATGGGAGACACACAGACACACACATATACTGACACACACACACACACACACACACACACACACACACACACACACACACACACACA
>NC_068986.1:19689571-19690092 GCF_001194135.2 Octopus bimaculoides | reverse complement strand
TATGTGTATGTGTTTGTGTGTCAGTGTTTGTCTCCCCAACATCGCTTGACAACCGATGCTGGTGTGTTTACGTCCCCGTAACTTAGCGGTTCGGCAAAAGAGACCGATAGAATAAGTACTAGGCTTCCAAAGAATAAGTCCTGGGGTCGATTTTCTCGACTAAAGGCGGTGCTCTGGCATGGCCGCAGTCAAATGACTGAACAATTAAAAAGAAAAAAAATGAGTGTGTGTGTGTGTGTGTGTGTGTGTGTGTGTGTATTATGTACTCAGATTCTGAGCCTTAATTTCTTGTTTCAGTTTGCGTTTGAATATTCTTCCACTACAAAGCATAATAGTAATGTATAGACGAAAAGATTGTATCAAATGTTTATGTGAGGTTGTGTATGTGTGTGTACATGTGCCTATATGCATATATTTGTGTACACATACGCACACACACTCACATGCACGGACACATTCATACATACTCTCGTACATACTTGCATATATATATATATATATATATATATATATATATATAT
>NC_068986.1:19681420-19689471 GCF_001194135.2 Octopus bimaculoides | reverse complement strand
TATTCAAGTCACTGCCTGGAATCGAACTCGGAATCTTGGGGTTAGTAGCCATATACCCGTTGTGAAAGATTGCATTTAGCAAGGATATTTTTTACTAACAGAGGGATGGGATTTGGCCGTGGAATATTTGTTACACTAAATCCCAAACCATTTCGCTAATGGTCTTTAATGAAAATATAATGTACCAAGATGCTGTGACGTGTCATTGGATATTAAGTTACGTGAAAGATAAATTAGCCAATGACTTTGAAAATGCCAGGTATAACAGTCGAAGCAGCTTTTCCTGTTATAAAATAACATTTCACAACGCATTTGCAGTGTAGCACTGATATTAACAAAGAGGATAATTGACTGGTTTACAGGGAAAATTCACTCCATGGGCATTAAAACCGACAATATCCTTATACCACACAGCAAGCTTTCACAGAAATTGTGATATTGAGAGACTTTGTCGCAGTAGAATAGAGAGAGCTTAAGATCAGAACAAACTGCGTTTAATTGTCCTATGTTATTACAGAGACGGCATTTGCTAAAGAATGGCGGCTAAACATAAGTACATAAACCAAGTAGTCAAGGTACAGAGATCTCTTCAAGAAGTTGACTATGAAGTAGAAACCTTCAGTTTGGTTGCAGGACTATCGTACTTCAAGAAAGACCTGGAAGAGAAACACTCTGTTTACCATATTAAATGTTTCACGCAACTTTGAGTGCGCCATCTCTGAGATCTTTCAGTTTTACATCAGTTCACTTTTCTCATAGATTATGTTTTTGCTATGTAAAAGCAAATACGATATACATTATGATAAAAAGAAACAGCGAAACTCTAAAACAACCAAAAACTTGATTATGTTGTTCCACTGAAAGATATATAACATATGCGACAGCTGCTGATCTAAAAATGGAATCCATCGCCATGATGTTTATAAAACATTACACAAATTCTTCTGTAGAAATAAATAAATTTAGACAAGACTCTTGTTATTAAATGCACACCTGGTGGCTAGAGCGCTGGTCTCACATTCATGAGGTAGTGACTTCGAATCTCAGACAGGCTGCGTGCTGTGTTTTTCAGTAAGGCACTTTATTTCCCGTTGTTCCCGTTCACTCAGTTGTAGAAATGAGTTGCGACGTCACTGGTGCCAAGCTGTATCGGCCCCTTTGCCTTTCTTTTGGATAACATCAGTGGCATGGAGAGAAGAGGCTGATATGCACGGGTGAATGCTGGTCTTCCATTAACAACCTTGCTCGTTGGAATATCAGGCTCACAATAATAAGATAGTAAGTTCGATTCCTGGATCGGGCTGTTTGTTGTGTTCTTGAGCAAGACACTTTATTTCAGGTTGCTCCCGTTCACTCAGCTGTAGAAATAGTGTCAGGCTGTATCAGCCTTTGCCTCTTCCTTACTTAACAGCAGTGGCATGGAGAGGAGAGGCTGGTATGCATGTTCAACTGCTGGTCTTCCATGAAACAACTTTGCCCGGACTTGTGCCTTGGAGGGGAGCTTTCTAGGTGCAATCCCATTGTCATGACTGAAGGGGGTCTTTACCCATTACCAGATAAATCACACCCATAATTTAGTGCTATACCTTGGTGCAAAATACTTTCCCTTCACTATTTTAGACTTGCTGAGTGTTTGAGTAACAATCTCATTTTTTCCAGTTAGAATCAAAGATAAATTATGTGACGTATACACGAGTAAATACGGTACATACCGACTCAAGGAATATTAGTAGAATATTGCTGAGTACTTGGGTTAATGTTATCAACTTTACCCCTTGCCGAAGTTGCTGGCTTTGTGCTGAAATTTGAAACCATTATAAATTTAAGAGACAATATCGAAACGCTTCGATTTTCAGGCAAAGAAAATGGTTAGTTACCCCGCACTTTACAAATACAATCTGTCGGTGGAAAAGTAAAATATGTTAGATTTTCCTAAAGTTCTATTTCAAATTTCTTTTGTCTGAATGCAAACTTAGCATTTCCGTTATCTAAATTTCAGCGATGCAGTTTTGTTTGTTATTAGGAATAAAATACTTTTCTTGCAGAATAATAGCAAATAATTAGTAGAAACACATTACATATACATACAAACATACATATATACATATCTATATATATAGTCATCATAATAATGTAGTACACTTAGAAATAATGGTGTATATAGGAAATCATCAACGAATGTTCACATATACAAATATAAATACACATGCATGTGTATAAATGAAGAAGAAGAAGAAGAAGAAGAAGAAGAAGAAGAAGAAGAAGAAGAAGAAGAAGAAGAAGAAGAAGATGATGATGATGATGATGATGATGATGATGATGACAACGAAGACGGTGATGATATTGATAACGACGATAATGATGATGGTGGTGATAATGATTATTAACACTAAGTATACACACCAAAAACAATAAAAGTAACAGCATTGACAGAAAGCAAAAGGGAAATAAGAAAAAACAAAACAAAAAACCCCCCCAAAAAACTCCAAACAAAAAATCGCACAAACATAGAGAAATAAAAACAAATAAATAGAGAAATTGAATGAAAAGCGAAACTAGTGAAACGTATGGCCGAACATGGCGCATGTAAATATTTGGGAAAATTCCACTTCAAGTAACAGTAATAATAATAATAATAATAATAATAATAATAATAATAATAATAATAATAATAATAAGAAGAAGAAGAATGATGATGATGATGGAATTAAATAATAAATAAAACAACAATGGACATTTCTAAATGAAAAGAAGCATTACAATTACAAATACACAAAATATAAAAAAATAAAAATACGCAATTATATCGAAAAATGCAGTGACTGGAACCCTGGAACGAACTGATCCTCCACACAGCATATCTGACAGTTTTTGGGTCAAGTTCTCCGACATTGTCATCTCGTCACCATCCGACCGTATTAGCTTTATTAACGTGAATCAAAATGTCGAACAAACATACTAATACAGACGCATACGAGCGTACATACACATACGCATGTAGTTACATAAAGAGGCACGCACACACGTACATTCATTCATGCACGCATACATACACATATACACACCTGCATGTATACATATATATATGTACATAAATTTCAACGCAAGGAATACTGATTGAACATTACAAGCAAAATCCCTACCCTGTGCAAACATAACTGGAGGGATATTATTTGATTTGAACTGACAAGATTAAGTAAATATTGTCATTGAGGTCAGTCACCCTCGTGATGCGAATACACTTTCGAAAACCAAAGGCAAAGCGATAATCACGGACAGCTGCTTCGAAACCTCCAACTTCTACGTACAGATTATAGATACACGTTCATTCCACAATGATAATTTGTGTGTTTGGTTTTGTGGGTAGATGCCTAAGTGACAATCTAGGCAAGCTGGGGTTTTCAGAAAATAGACAAAAAGAATAAGAAAAAGAAATCACCAAGGTTACGTGAACATTACGAGTACATTCTGTAAGCAGGACAGTAAAAATATGCAAGACTTTTCTGAAGTTCAAAATATGAAATTGTTTCTACTGTTACACTCCAACAGTGGAGCTCTGTAGCTTTGTTGGGAAACAGATCCTTTCTTACAAGAAGAAGTCAACTATTTAAAAATAGAAAACATACATGCATGCATACATACATTCATACATGCATGCGTGCATACATTCATATATGCGTGCATGCATACATACATACATACATACAGGCATACACACATACATGCATACATACATGCATTCACTGCCATGCCACTTTGTCTATACATTATCGTTGAATGATCTGAAACCGTAAGGATGTAAGCACACAAACAAAATCTTTTCTGTAAAGATTGTTTGCCAACATAACATGGCAGTCCTGGTTTAGGACTAATGTTGCTGTACTTTAGCCCCAGGAGACATCGTCTCCAGCTGGCTATACAACACGATCTGTGTCCTTATACTTTCGAACGAGCGACACAGATATAAGGACACAGATCGTATTGTATAGCCAGCTGGAAACGATGTCTCCTGGGGCTAAATTACAGCAACATTAGTCCTAAACCAAGACTGCAATGTTATGTTGGCAAACAATCTTTACTCGAAAGTAATGTTGCTAAATATCTCTCGTGAGATTTACAAATACTAATTTTCTAAAATGTTTTCTACTCTAGGTACAAGGCCCGAAATTTTTGGGGAAGCGGCCAGTCGATTAGATCTACCCCAACTGGTACTTAATTTATTTACCTCGGCGGAATTTGAACTCAGAACGTAAATATAGACGAAATACCGTTAAGCATTTCACCCGGCGTGCTAACGTTTCTTATTTCTTTATTGCCCAGAGGGGGCTAAACATAGAGGGGACAAAGAAGGCCAGACAAAGGAATTAAGTCGATTACATCGATCCCAGTGCGTAACTGGTATTTAATTTATCGAACCCGAAAGGATGAAAGGTAAATTTAAACTCAGAACGTAACGGCAGATGAAATACCGCTAAGCATTTCGCCGGAGTGCTAATGTTTCTGCCAGCCCGCCGCCTTAGCACACATACAAAATACCTCAGGAATATACTTAGACGCACACAAGCCATCATTGAAGGTGAGTGGCTTAGTTGTTTGAGTATTCGGCTCACGATTCTAAGGTCATGTGCTCAATTCTCGGCCGCGCCATGTGTTCTTGAGCAAGACGATGTATTTCATGTCGGTCCAGTCCACTCAGCTGGAAAAAAATGAGTAGCATCTGATTCACAGGCTTATCACATTCTGTGACTCGCTGAATTTCCCTCAGAACTACGTTGAGGGTAAACGTGTCTGTGGAGTGCTCAGCCGCTTTGCACGTTAATTTCACAAACAGGCTGTTCCGTAGAACAGATCAGCTGGAAAACTCGTCAGTGTAACCGACCGAGTGCCAGTTCATAGTAATCTATACCCACAACAAACATAGTGAAATGCAATAAATAAATCGACGGCAATTTTCTTTTCTTAAATCGACGCCATATTCTGTTGTAGTGTCCAATTTCGATATTGACGGTATAGTTCTTCGTCTTTACTTCTAAAAACGATGTAGATGATGGTGAAGGTAATGTAGACGATGCTTGTGTATTAGTTGTATTTTAGATGTTCAACTCGTTGTTTTCACAATAAACATTTTTCTTTTATCCTATTGTGTCTTATATTTAACGTCTTGATGTTAAACTCTATACAATGTTCTTCTTGGTTACGTTCTCCGTGAAAACCATCATTTAATCACCACACTACTCCTAAACTAACCCACACACGTGGCTAACCGTCGCTTTGAGTGTGTTTTCATTTAATTTCGCATCAAACTGTCATGTTTCATTGTTTATTATTTGTTCTCGCCTGCCCTAACTTATATGTACGTACGAATGTATCATACCAACGTAACAGCCTTTCTATCTATCTATCTATCTATCTATCTATCTATCTATCTATCTATCTATCTATCTATCTATCTATCTATCTGTCTATCTATCTATCTATCTATCTGTCTATCTCATGAAATCTCTTTTTCCGAACATCCCGTGTATCACTTGACACACAGAATACACAAACAAGCACACACAAACACAAACACGCCGCACTCACACACACACATTTATGCATATGTGCGCGCGTATGTATATAAACATCTATGCATGAGTGTGTGTGAGTATGAGTGTGAACATATAAACAAACGCACAGGCATAAAAACAAAGATACACAAACACACACACATATACATATATACATGCATACATACATGCATACAAACATACATACAAATGTAGGACAGTTTTGACTTATAGACTTTTAATGCATTTCATAGCATATTATCGTTGGAAAACGAAATATGGTACTTCAACAAGCAATTAATATGTGAATATGCATGTATTTGCATGTGTGTGCTTCTGTGAGTATATGTGAGTATGTGAGTCGCTGTGTGTCCCTTTATCTATCTATCTATCTATCTATCTATCTATCTATCTATCTATCTATCTATCTATCTATCTACGTACTAAAATTGTGCCAAAATTTGTAATCAATACACATACTATATTTCCACCACCAAAATTAACAACGGCATATTTTGTCCCATGTCAGCAACGTACGGCAACGTACGGCTAGTGGCGTACATTGACTGGTAATATGCTATACAGTTTCACCATTTTGTCCACAAATTCTGCCTTATCACTTTCTGATGTGACATCTATTCTGTATTTGATGTAATTGGTTCTTAAAACTTGCTCTTGGGCAGATTAGACCCCCAGTTTTCGGTTTTAAATCACTTTTACTCACAGATAGCCGTCCTTTTTCTTTGTCTGTCTCATCTTCAACATTCATATGAAATTGTCCATGCATTCTTTTCTTTATTCACCTATTTTGACTTTCATTCGTTCTCAAGTCCCTGTACAGTGCTTTATCTTTGCAATCTTCCATCTTACACAAGCGTGACCTTACTTCCAATAGTAGTAGTTCTTTGGCCTTTTTTTACATATGATGTTTTCTTATGCTCTAATGCTGTGTTTATATCCAATAAGTCCTCTTCCCCCTCTTTTTCTTGTTATATACAGTCTGTCTGAGTCACTTTTTGTGTTGCGTATCTCATATCTAGTCAGCTACTTCCTCGTCTTTTTGTCTAAGTTGGTTAATTCGTCTACTGTCCATGCGATTACCCCTGCTCCATATGTAAGTAGAGAAACCGCCAAGATGTTGATTGCTTCAATCTTGTTCTGTCCATTTCATTTCGACTTAAGGATCAGTCTCAGTCTGCGCAAGTACTCCACCTTAAATTTTCTGTCATTTCTTTCTCCATCAGTTTATCCATTTCCAATATTCCCAAGTACTTATAGCTCGTCTCTTCTATCTGCTTCATAACCTGCCCCAACGGTATCGATAGCCCGTCCATGCATTTGATTTTGCCCCTCTCCAAATCTAACACACCACACTTTTATGTCCGAACTCCATTCTGATATCAGCACTGAAAGTATACACCGTATCAACGAGGGAACTGACTTGGGATTCATCTTTACCATAACGTTTGAGGTCATCAATGAATAACAAGTATTTGACTTTTGTTGGCAGCTTTTGAATACATAGCCAGCTTTTGCTTTCCTCAAGATCAGTGGAGGCAGGCAGTCCATGACTCTCCTGATTTCTATTGTCCCCAAACTTCTTTCTGAACCTTTTCAAGCACAGCACCGTCCTACCCATTTAACAAGGTGTTGGGTTGCGCAGCTATTCGTGCATAACATTCACCAAATCTTTTGATCCAGTAGCCTTGAACTCCATCTGGTCCCGAGGTCTTCCAGTTGCCCATTTTTTTGCTGATTTCCTTAACTTCCGTAACTGAAATGACTAGTTCTGCCTGTTGTTGTTGTTGTTGTTGTTGTTCTTGTTCTTGTTATTATTATTATTATTATTATTATTATTATTATTATTATTATTATTATTATTATTATTATTATTATTGTTGTTGTTGTTGTTGTTGTTGTTGTTGCTGTTGTTAAAGGCGGCGAGCTGGTAGAATCGTTAGCACGCCGAGTAAAACATTTATTGGCATTTTGTCCGTCTTTACGTTCTGAGTTAAAATTCTGCCGAGGTCGTCTTTGCCTTTCATCCTTTCGGGGTCGATAAAATAAGTACCAGTTACGCACTGAGGGCGATGTAATTGACTTGCTCTTCCCCAAATTTCAGGCCTTGTGCTTATAGTACAGAGGATTATTATTATTATTATTATTTTATGTTTGACTTTTGTTTTGCATTTGTACAAGTTGGATCCAAGTCTCACCCACAGACCTCAAGAGACAACAAGTTAGAAGTTCATGTAGGTGTTATGCCTAGGGTACCATATATTTGGATTTGTACAGTTTTGTTCAAGTGAATGTTTAAGAAACCATAAGAAAATTATGTTTGCTTTAAAATTTGAGATCACATAGACAGTATTTTACGTAGGATATGGGCAGTTCCCATGAGCACTATCTTTTGGACTTCAGCCATTTTGGGGTTTCCTGGTATCTGAGCTAGGTAGTAATCAGCCCGTTTCGCTGTCATTCCCAGGGCACCTATGACAATAG
>NC_068986.1:19676384-19677533 GCF_001194135.2 Octopus bimaculoides | reverse complement strand
AACGAGGAAAACTTAATGTAAACAATTAAATTCCTATCTCTCTACTGAGAAGCTCTGCATTAAAAAAAAATAATAATAAAAATGCTGTTTTTCCTAGTAGTTTCATTGGGTATAGTAAAAACTATGAGTGAGTTGAGCGAAACACGTCCCATAATCTCAAAATATACTACTACTACTACTACTACTACTACTACTACTACTTGTGATGATGATGATAATAATAATAATAATAACAATAATAATAATAATAATGGATGTGAGAGCCTTGCACAAAAAGAATATAAGCGCCGCCACAATAAAGTGTTATTTCTTTACTACCCACAAGGGGCTACACACAGAGGGGACAAACAAGGACAGACAACCGGATTAAGTCGATATAATCGACCCTAGTGCGTAACTGGTACTTATTTAATCGACCCCGAAAGGATGAAAGGCAAAGTCCACCTCGGCAGAATTTGAACTCAGAAGGTAGCGGCAGACGAAATACCGCCAAGCATTTCGCCCGGCGTGCTAACGTTTCTGCCAGCTCGCCACAATAAAGTGTGTGAGTCTTCAGTGGCTCTAGTGACGTAAATACCAATGTAAAGTAACAGAGAGCTGGTATGAGCATGTACCAAGTAAGTTTATGCAGGAGGATGGAAAAGTAACGACACTCTGGGACTATGACTTTCACACGGATCATGTAATCGAACACTGTTGGCCGGATATTGTCATATTGAATAAGAGAGCAAAATACTTTTAGATCATTGATGTAGCCATACCAAATGACATGAATGTTGTGAGTAAAGAGGTTAAAAAAAATCACCAAATATTCCGAATTGAAAGTAGAAATGGCAAGACTGTATGGAATGCGAGAGGGTAATGTAAAAGTGATACCAGTGGTGATCAGAGCGTTGGGCTCAACCCCGTTGAAACTTCAAGACTTCTTAAGGCAACTGGAAATCCCATGCAAGACTGATGTCTTGCAAAAAGCAGCCTAACTGGGCACAGCGCGCATCTTAAGAAAAGTATTATCTGTCTGAGGTCCTTATTGTGACTTGACAGACGACTAAAGACTCCGGTGCATTTTTACCTACACTGTGTTACGAAGGAGTAATAATAATAATAATAATAATAATAATAATAATAATAATAATAATACACACACAC
>NC_068986.1:19666959-19668622 GCF_001194135.2 Octopus bimaculoides | reverse complement strand
TTACTGTTAATACTTCATATAGAGAATTAACATTGCTTGTTTTCACCTTTTCAATATCAGTGAAGAATGTCACTGGAAAAGAAGATATAAGGTTTGCCAGATTTGTCTCTCTCACCAAGGTCATCAGCTGTCGAACGCCGACGAAGGGAAATAACCCTGAAATCCGGATACGTTCGTGCTGCTGGTCGAGGTGAGAGGGATAACTCCCTTGGCAAACAGGACACAGTCGTGTGTCGATAAGCCAGCTGGAGGAGATGTCCTCCTGGGGCTAAAAGCAACAGTAACATCCACCCCTAGGGGTCAGCCACACTTAAGTGGCAATATACTACACTTTATATATATATATATATATATATATATATATACACACATATATATCATGTATGTGTATAGATATATTTATCATGTATATGTGTGTGTGCATATATATGTGTGTGTGTATCCCTTCACACAAACACACATACACACCACACAGAAGTGGCCTGGGTGTTCATTGACTGTAAACTGATACTTGTTATGTGTCTCACTAAGAACCTCGTAAACCTTATTTAGCACTCTCTTGCAATTAATACCCTGACTATTATCTACGATAACGGAAAGAAATACAATATAATAAAAACACTAATCAATAAACACTAATTACACTTGCGTGTGTAAGCTGATGTTTATATATCTGCATCGTTTGACTTTGCAGCTTTCTCTTTAACACAATGAGCAAACAGAGCATGTTGTGCTTTGATCGCCCCCGTCGTTGTTTTTAACGTTGTTGAATGCGGCGAGTTGGCAGTATCGTTAGCACGCTGGACGAAATGCTTAGCGGTATTTCGCTCGTCGCTACGTTCTGGGTTCAAATTCCGCCGAGGTCCACTTTGCCTTTCATCGTCTCGGGGTCGATATATTAAGTACCAGTTGCATACTGGGGTCGATCTAATCGACTGGCCCCATTCTCCAAATGTTTCGGGCCTTGCGCCTAGAGTAGAAAGGAAGAGTTAGCACACTGAACGAAATGCTTAGCGGAATTTCGTCTGTCACTACGTTCTGATTTCGAATTCCACCGGGATCGACTTTGCCTTTCATCCTTTTGAGGTCGATAAATTAAGTACTAGTTGCGTACCGAGGTCGATCTAATCGACTGGCCCCTTCCCCAAAATTTCAAGCCTTGTGCCTTTGGTAGAAAGGTTATTAACATTGTTATTACTGCTGATGGTACTATTGTTGTTATTTTTCCTGTTTAGACTTATCTCAGGTATCAATGAGCAACTCATTTCTGAAAGCGTTCAAGTTGAGTTATAGAGTTAACCCATCTGCCATGTCAATACCCCGTGTCCTGTCTTTAGGGATCTCCTGCAGCATTCACAGGAATCCTTGTTCCAAGTATTTGAAGTTGGTTTCCACCACTTTTTTAAAGAGCCTCAGGGGTGGGGCATTGAAAGCAAAAAGAGCCTGGGACGCTAACTGAACACTAAAAAATGTGTCATGTGTAGCCTGTTTTCTATATGCAGTCAGTTGTATGGTATTGGATTGCACTATCCTTTTATTTTAAGATGGCATAATTTGATTTGTGGGAGATATGCATTACACGTTCATGTAGACAGGTAACCGGTCTCCCAGAGGCTTCGTCATTTCGTTTCTGCTAAGCCCATATGTATATATATATATATAT
>NC_068986.1:19654955-19666810 GCF_001194135.2 Octopus bimaculoides | reverse complement strand
ATATATATAAATATGTGTGTGTGTGCGCGCGTGCATGAGTTGTGTGTTTGGCCCCCCAACGTCGCTTGACAACCGATGCTGGTGTGTGGCAAAAGAGACCGATAGAATAAGTACCAGGCTCACAAAGAATAAATCTTTGGGGTCGATTTGTTCGACTAAAGGCGATGCTCCAGCATGGCCACAGTCAAATGACTGAAACAAATAAAAGAAAGAAAAGGTAACATTCGAGATGTGTCTGTATACTATTTTGTCGCAAAACAGGCAAGCTACAGAAAGACTCTCTCATTTGCTCCGGTGACCAGCTACACTTCTAATTTGCCCCCGGTTCAATATATATCTTAAACCAAGATGCTAAGTGTTATTTAGCTCGGCTCAAAATGGTCGTTAGAAGAAATCTGTTGTATCAATTTACATTTTGTAAGCATGCTATGCATTCTGTGAAAGCTATTCGAAAACAAAATAAATCTACAATCCTTAATCCGGTTGGATAAACTTTCTATTTGTTTTAAGATACTGACGTCCGAGAGTAGGATTAATTGAACACAAGAATTACAGGATAAATTATAACTTGTCCATTTTTTTTGTGCTTGTATTCACAAAGTATGTAATTGTGTTGGGAATGAGTAGTAAGGCCGAATGATTAAGAAATTTAGTTCGCAACCACGGGATTCCGGGTTCGATCACATAGCATGGTTACTTGAGGAAAGATAATTTTTTACCTTGTGAATGTAATTAGATTGACAGAAACTGTTTAGAAGCCCGTTAGTGGATTGTACAAATAAGTCAAAAATTACATGTCCCCCTTGTGCCACGCCGATTCTGTCTGATGATTATATCAAACGTTGTGGAATATTCAGCCACTTATACGTTAATCCAGAAAGAAATAACTCAGTTCATAGAACGACTGAATCTAGAGAACGACACCACCACCTACACAACAACTATCACCTCCTCCTCCTCCGCCGCCGCCGCCGCCGCCGCTTGTTTAACTCTATTGCGGAAATAGTGGAAGAGTTTTTTTAAAGGAGTTGTTCCTCCGAAGCACTTCTACTGATATTTCTTTATCAAATTTCATTAAAACGTCATTGATTAATCCTAGAATATGTAGAGACTGCTACTCACTAGGATCGAACCAAAAACCACGAAGTTGCAACAGTGAATTCCCTATTCATACAGTAATGCTGGAGCCATAATCAGAACAGGCAATTAATTTCACGAATGACAGGATATGAACCGATGATATTTAAGTTAATATGTCGCAGCACTATCGATCCGCTTTTCTGCTTTATAAACTGAAACAGCTTTCGTTAGAGACTACACCTGATTTGCAACTTTTAGTTTTCAAAAAAGAAAGCTTAACACCGCTCGTCCATCGCACGCATGAACACAGAATGATAGAATAATACAAATGTCTCGCTTCGTCTCCCTTTCACTCTCTCCTTTTCCTTCTTTTTCCTTTCCCCCTTCCTTCTCATTTATTATTACGTGATTATCGTTGACTCTCAGATTTCAATGGTGGCTAGCTTCACAATCAATGCATCTGCTCAGACAATATTGGCTTTCTCTATATCACTCTTCTTCTCTATCAGCCTATCTCTCTGTCTATTTTATTTCTATTTTCCCTGACAACCATAGAAATACAATCTTCATAATAGCCCTATAATCATTATCATTTTTCCTCCTCCTTACATTTATAGCACACAAACAAGCAATTACTATCTATTGGTCTCTTCCTTTCTGTTTTTTTCTACTATTTCTGTCTTCTTTTTTTCCTGCAATTTTTCTTTCCTTCTCCTTGTTTGGAGTTCTTTTTTATTTTTTATTTCTCAATTTAAATTACACAGACCTACTTGAATTGGCTTCGCTCTTAACAATCACTCTACAACTCCAAAATAATTTCACATCGCCTCTCAGCACAATCCGGCAAACAGATCCAGTCAGATCCAGTCCCCAAATCTTAGACACAAAGCTGATCACCCATCTCCTAACCAATCAATTAAAATCCCCAAATCCTGTACCCCAAACAATTCTTTATCTAAAGAATATAAACATCCATATTCTAAACTTTAATCACAGCATTCAGTCCTTAAACTCGAAACCCATAGAAACTACATTGACATATTCTAGCCGCAAACCTACAAAACTTAAATGTCAAAAACTACATACTCGTATCCCAACCCTTAAATCCAACTTTCACAGATTCTAAACCTAACAAAGCCACAAAACTATTCCAACACCCAGTTTCAGTCACCATCTGCCAGGCCCTACCAAACCCTTAAAAGTTTCACCATTATATATCCTTACACATCGGTTCCATCACAAAACTCCCTAAATCTCCAAAGATTTCTGAGTTACGTAAAATTAATATCCGGATACTTTACAAAATTCAAGACGACAATTTCCCTAAAATAAAGAAAACAAAACTTAGTTTCCGTTCTGCATCATTCAATTTATTTCTTTTTATTTTCTTAACTTCCTTTACTTTTTCTTTCACTCTTTCAATCTATCTATCTATCTATCTATCTATCTATCTATCTATCTATCTATCTATCTATCGTTCTATTTATTCATATATCTATCGTTCTATCTATCCATATATCTATCTTTCTATCTATCCATATATCTATAGCTCTATCTATCCATATATCTATCGTTCTATCTATCCATATATCTATCATTCTATCTATCCATATATCTATCGTTATGTCTATCCATATATCTATCGTTCTATCAATTTTTATATCTATCGTTCTATCTATCAATATATCTATCTTTCTATCTATCCATATATCTATCGTTCTATCTATCCGTACATCTATCAACAGCGTGACTAGCGACACAAAAACGTGCCAAAAGTAGCAACTACGCATTCCAAGCCGTAAATACCAGCCGATGCCCGTTTATACGAAACTGCGGCAGTATGTGCGTCGCTGCTGCCATAAGTACGTACTTGCGGCTGGAACAACAAACCTGAACACGTAAGTACGAAAAAATGGCGACAAAAAAACTCCACAACGTAAATCTCAACTTGCCGGTGCAAGAGCGTGCCTAGCGTTCGTTCGTGCGTTCGTTCGTTCATTCGTTCGTTCACAAGTTCGTTCACACGTACGTACGTTCGTTCTTTCATTCGATCGTTCTTTCGTTCGATCGTTGGTTAATTCGTTCATTCGTACGTACGTAATACGTTCGAACGTACGTACGTCGTTCGTTCTGTCTATCGTCCGTACGTATGTACGTACGTTCGTTCGTTCGTTAGTTCGTTAGTTCGTTCGTTCGTTCTTTCGAACTTACTTACATACGTACGTTCATTCCTTCTTTCTTTTGTGTGTTCGTTCTTTCGTTCGTTCGATCTTTCGTTCGTTCTGTCGTTCATTCGATCGTTCGATCGTTCGTTCGTTCTTTCGTACGTACGTTCGTACGTTTGTTCGCTTGTACGTACGTACTTACGTACGTACTTACGTACGTACTTACGTACTTACGTACGTACTTACGTACTTACGTACATACTTACGTACATACTTACGTACATACTTACGTACATACTTACGTACTTAAGTACGTACTTACGTACTTACGTACGTACTTACTTGCTTACGTACTTACGTGCTTACGTACGTACTTACGTACTTACGTACGTACTTACGTACTTACGTGCGTACTTACGTACGGACTTATGTACTTACGTACGTACTTACGTACGTACTTACGTACTTACTTACGTACATACTTACGTACATACTTACGTACTTACGAACGTACTTACGTTCTTACGTACTTACGTCCTTACGTACTTACGTTCTTACGTACTTACGTTCTTACGTACTTACGTACTTACGTAATACTTATGTACATACTTACGTACATACTTACGTACTTATGTACGTACTTACGTACTTACATACGTACTTATGTACTTACGTACGTACTTAAGTACTTATGTACGTACTTACGTACTGACATACGTACTTACGTAGTACTTACGTAGTACTTACGTTGTACTTACGTAGTACTTACGTAGTACTTACGTACGTACTTACGTACGTACTTACGTACATACTTACGTACTTACGTACTTACATACTTACGTACGTACTTACGTACATACTTACGTACGTACTTACGTACGTTCATTAGTTAGTTCGTTCGTTCGTTTGGTCGTTCATTCGTACGTACGTACGATCGTTCGTTCGTTCGTTCGTTCGTACATACATACGTATGTACATGCTTTCGTTCGTTTGTTCGTTCGCTCGTTCGTACGTACAGACGTACGTTCGTTCATTCGGTCATTTGTTTATACGTACGTACTTACGTACGTACATTCGTTCGTTCGTTTCGCTCGTTGGTTCGTTCGTTCGTACGTACGTACGTTCGTTCTTTCGTTCGTTCGTTCGCTACTATGTACGTTCGTTCGATCGTTCGTTCGTTCTTTCGTGCATTCGTACGTACGTACGTTCGTTAGTTCGTTCGTTCGTTCTTTCTTACGTACGTTCATTCATTCGTTCGTTCCTTCACAACTACGTACGTACGTTCCTACGTTCCTTCTTTCCATCGTTCGTTCGTTCGTTCGTTCGTTCGTTCGTCCGTCCGTTCGTTCGTTCGTTCTTACGTACTTAAGTACTATCGTTCGTTCGTACGTACGTACGTTCATTCGCTCGTTCGTTCGTACGTACTTACGTACTTTCTTTTGTTCGTTCGATCATTCATTCGTTAGTTCGTTCATACGTACGTACATACGTTCATTCGTTCGTCGTTCGATCTTTCTCACGAAAGTTCATTCGTTCGTTCGTTCGTACGTACGTACATACGAACGTACATCCGTACGTACGTTCGTTCGTTATTTCGTACGTACGTTCGTTTGTTCGTTCGTACTTACGTACGTACGTTCTTTCCTTCAATCGTTCGTTCGTTCATTCGTACGTACGTACGTACGTTCGTACGTTTGTTGGTTCCTTTGCTCGTTCGTTCGTTCGTTTCGTCGTTCGTTCGTTCCTACGTTTGTTCGTTAATTCGTTTGTTCGATCGTTCATTCCTTCTTTCGTTCATTCATTCGTTCGTTTTTCTTTCGTTCGTTCGATCGTTCGTGCGTTGTTTCGTACTACGTATTACCTACGTACTTACGTACGTACGTATGTTCGTTCGTTCGTTCCTTCGTTCATTAATTCGTTTGTTCGTTGCTACGAGCCTACTTACGATCGTTCGTTCATTCGTTTGTTCCTTAGCTCGTTCGTTCGTTCGTTTGATCTATCGTTTATAAGTACGCACGTAAGTTCTTTCGATCATTCGTTCGTTCGTTCGTTCGATCTTTCGTTCGTTCATTCGTACGTTCGTACGTCCGTATGTACGTTCGTTCGTTCGTACGTACGTACTTATGTACGTACGTACGAACGTTCGTTCGTTCTATCGTTCATTCGTTTGTTCGTACGTATGTACGCATGTTCGTTCGTTCGTTCGTTCGATCGTACGTACATACGTACGTACTTAGGTCGTTCGTTCGTACGTGAACGAACGAAAGAACGAACGAACAATCGTACTACGTACGAACAAACTAATGAACGTATGTACGTACGTAAGAATGATTGAACGAACGAACGAACGAAAGTACGAACGAAGGAACGAATGAACGAAAGTACGAACGAAAGAACGAACGAACGAACGAACGAACGATCGAAGAAACATAAATACGTACGAGCGTACAAACGAACGAACGAACGAATGAACTTACGTACGTAATTACGTACATACGAGCGAATGAAAGAACGAACGAACATACGTACGTACGTGCGTACGAACGAACAGACGAGCGAACGAACGAACGAATTAACTAACAAAAGTACATACGTACGCACGAACGAACGGGCGAACGGGCGAACGAACGAACGAACGAACGAACGATCGAACGAAAGAAAAAACGAACGTACGTACGTACGTACGTACGTACGTACGAACGAATGAATGAACGAAACGAACGAACGAAAGAACGAATGAACGGACGTACGTACGTACGAACAAACGAACGAAAGAACAAACGAACGAACGAACGAACGAATGAACGACCGAACGAACGAAAGAATTAACGAACGAACAAACGAATGAAGGAAGGAAGGAAGGAACGATCGAACGAATGAATTAACGAAGAAACGTGCGTATTTATGAATGAACGAAAGAACGAATGTACATACGTACGTAAGAATGTACAAACGAACGAACGTACATACGTACGTACGAACGATCGAAAGAACGGACGAATGAACGAACGTACGTACGTACGAATGAACGAACGAACGATCGAGCGATCGAAGGAACGAACGAAAGCACGAACGTACGAACGAAGGATCGTACGTACATACGTACGAACGAGAGAAAGAAGACACTAACGAACGAGAGAAAGAAGACACTAACGAACGAGCGTACGTACGATCGAACGAACGAACGAACGTACGAAATAACGAACAAGAGTACGTAAGTAGGTACGTACGTATGTACGAACGAACGTATGTACTGATGTACGTATGAACGAACGAACGAACGAACATACGTAATATCGAACGAACGACGAAAGAACTAACGTACGTACGTAGGTACTTACGAACGAACTAACGAACGAACGATCGATAGAACGAACAAAAGAATGAACGAATGAAGGAATGCACGAACGTAAGTATGTACGTAGGTTCGAACGAAAGAACGAACGAACGATCGAACGTACGTACATACGTTCGTACGGACGAACGAATGAACGAACGAAAGCATCTACATACGTTCGTACATACGAACGAACGAGGAAATAGACGGAAGTACGTACGTACGTACGTACGAACGAACGATCTTATGTACGTACCTACGAACGAACGAACGAATGAAATGAAGGAACGAACGAATGTACGAACGAACGTATGTATGTAAGTACGAATGAACGACCATACGTACGTACGAACGTACGTATGTAAGAACATACGTACGTACTAACGTACGTACGAACGAACGAACGAACGAACAAACAATCGATCGAAGTAACGTACGAACGAACTAATGAATGAAGGCACGTAAGTACGTACGTACGTGCGTACATACGAACGAAAGAACGTACCTACGTATGTACGAACGAAGGAACGTACGTTCCAAAGAAGGAACGAACGAACGATCGATCGAACGAACGAACGATCGAACGAACGAACGATCGACCGAACGACCGATCGAACGAACGAACGATCGAACGAACGAACGATCGAACGTACGAACGAAAGAACGAACGTAGGTTAGTACGTACATAGGTATGGACGAACGAACGAACGGACGAACGAAGTAACGAACGAACGTACGTACATACGAATGAACAAAAGAATGAACGACAGATGGAACGAACGAACGTATGTACGTACGTACGAACGAACGAACGAACGAAGGTACATCGTAAGTACGTACATAGGAACGAACGAACGAAGGAACGAAAGAAGGAACAAACGCACATACGTACGTACGAACTAGCGAACGAAGGAACGAATGAAAGAACGAACATACGCACGAATGATCGATCGAAATTATGTACGTATGTACGTATGAACGATCGAACGAACGAACTAATGAAGGAAATTACGTACGTACGTACGTACGGAGGAACGAACGAACGAACGAATGAACGAACGAACGAACGAATGAACGAACACACGTATGTACGGACTAAGTACGTAAGTTCGAACCAGCGAACGAAAGAATTTACGAACGAACGAATGAACGAAAGCACGAACGAACGATCGAAGAAATGAATTAACGAACAAACGTAGGTACGTACGTACGAACGAACAAACGTACGTACGGACGAACGAACAAACGAAAGAACGTACGTAATATCGATCAAATGACGAACGAACGAACGTACGTACGTACGAACAAACTAACGAACGAAGGATCGGACGAAGAAAAGAAAGAACGAATGAAGGATCGCACGAACGTAAGTATGTACGTAGGTTCGAACGAAAGAACGAATGAAGAATCGAAAGTACGTAAGTACATACGTCCGTACGAAAGAACGAATGATAGAATGAACGAACGAACGAACGAACGTACGTACGTGCATACGCACGTACGGATGAACGAACGAAAGCATCTACATACGTCCGTATATATGAACGAACGAACTAACGAATGAACGTACGTAGTACGTAAGTACATTCGAACGAACGAACGAAAAAATGTACGTACGTACGTAATTACGTACGTACGAACGAACGAATGTACATACGTATGTACTACCAGCGAACGAACGAACGAAAGAACAAATGTAGGAACTAAGTACGTACGTATGAACGGACGAACGTACGTACGTACGTACGAACGAAGGAACGAAGGAACGAACGAACGTACGTACGTATGTATATACGTACAAACGAACGAACGAACGAACGATCGAACAATCGAACGTACGAACGAACTAACGAAAGAATGATCGAAGGAAACAACTAACGGACGAACGAACGTACGTACGAATGAAAGAAAGAACGTATGTTTTTACGTGCGATTGAACGAACGAACGCACTAACCAACCAACGGACGTACGTACCGACGTCCGTACGAACGAAAGAACGAATGAACAAACGAACGGACGTAAGTACGTACGAGCGTAAGAACGAACGAACAACAAACGGACTTACGTAGGTAATACGTTTTAACGATCGTAGGTAGGAACGAACGAACGAAAAAACGGACGTATGTATGTACGTAAGTACGTACGTACGTACGAACCAAAGAACGAAAGAATTTACGAACGAACGTATGAACGAAAGAAAGAACGAACGATCGATCGAACAAACGAATTAACGAACAAACGTGGGTACGTACGTACGTACGTACGTACGTACGAATGAACGAACGAACGTACGTACGAACGAACGAAATAACGTACATAATATCGAACGAACGACGAACGAACGAACGAACGTACATACATACGAACGAACTAACGAACGAACGATCGAACGAACAAAAGAAAGAACGAATGAAGGAACGCACGAACGTTAGTGCGTACGTAGGTTCGAACGAAAGAACGAACGAACGAATGAACGGACGTACGTACATACGTACGTATCAACGAACAAACGAACGAAGAATCGAAAATACGTAAGTACGTATGTACGTACGAAAGAACGAACGATCGAATGATCGAACGAATGAACGAGCGAACGAACGTACGTATGTACATACGTACGTACATACGTACGTACAATCGAACGAATGAACGAATGAGCAAATAAACGTACGTACGTACGGACGATCGATAGTACGTGCGTACGTACGAAAAAAACGATCGAACGAACAAACGAAATGAAGGAAGGAACGAACGTACGTATGTACGTACGTACATACGTACGAATGAACGACAAAACGAACGAACGAACGAACGTCCGTACGTACGAACCTACGAAAGAACGAGCGAACGAACAAACAATCGAACGAAAGGACGTACGAACGAACTAACGAATGAATGTACGTGCGTACGTACATACGAACGAACGAACGAAAGAACGTATGTACGTACGTAATTTCGTACGTGCGAACGAACGAACGAACGTACGTACGTACTTACCAACGAATGAACGGATGAACGTACGATCGAAAGAACGAACGAGAGAACGAAGAATCGAAAATACGTAAGTACGTATGTACGTACGAAAGAACGAACGTTCGAATGATCGAACGAATGAACGAACGAACGAACGTACGTACGTACGTACATACGTACAGACGAACGAATGAACGAACGAAAGCATCTACATTCGTCCGTACATACGAACGAACGAATGAGCAAATGAACGTACGTACGTAAGTACGAACTATCGATAGTACGTGCATACGTACGAACGAACGAACGAACGTACGTCTGTACGTACGTACATACGTACGAATGAACGACCAAACAAACGAACGAACGTACGTACGAACGTACGAACGAACTAGCGAATGAACTTACGTACCTACATACGAACGAATGACCGAACGAAAGAACGTACGTACGTACATAATTAGGTATGTACGAACGAACGAACGAACGTACGTACGTACGTAGGAATGTACATACGTATGTATGAACGAACGAACAAACGAACGGACGAACGAACTAACGAACGAACGTACGTACGTACGAATGAACGAAGGAACGAACGAAAGATGGAACGCTCGAACGTACGTACGTACGTAAGTGCGTACGAGCGAAGGAACGAACGTACATACGTACGTACTTACGTACATACGAACGAACGAACAAACGAACTAACGGACGAACGTACATACGTACATACGTACGTACGAATGAAGGAACGATTGAACGAACGAACGAATGATCGAACGAACGAACGTATGTTCGTACGTACGTGCGTAAATACGTACCTAAATACGAACGTACAAACGAACAAACGAACGAACATACGTACGAACGAACGAACGAACGAACGAACGAACTAACGAAAGAATGATCGAACGAAAGAACTAACGGACGAACGAAGGAACGTACGTACGAACGTACGAACGACCTAACGATCGAACGACCTAACGATCGAACGAACAAACGTACGTAAGTACGTACGTAGGCACGTCCGAATGAAAGAACGAACATACGTACCCACGTACGATTGAACGAACGAACGCACTAACGAACGAAAGAACGAACGAACTAACGAACGAACGTACGTACGAACGTCCGTACGAACGTAAGAACGAACAAAGAACGAACGAACTTACGTACGTAAATACGCATGAATGATCGAACGAACGACCGTAAGTACGTACTTACGTACGTACGAACGAACTGACGAACGAACGATCGAAGGAACAAAAGAAAGAATGAATGATGGAACCAACAAACCATCGTACGTACATACGTACAAACGAACGAACGAACGAACGAACGAAGAATCGAACGTACGTAAGCACGCACGTGCGGACGATCGAATGAACGAACGAAAGCATCTACATACGTCCGTACATACGAACGAACGAACGAGGAAATGAACCTACGTACGTATGTACGTACGAATGAAGGAAAGTACGTACGCACGTACGAACGAACGAACGAACGAACGAAATGATGGAAGGAACGAACGTACGAACGAACGAACGAACGATCGAACGAACGAACGTATTAACGAACTAACGAACGTACGTACGAACGAACGTAATTACGTACGTACGAACGAACGAACGAACGTACGTACGTACGAACGAACGAACGCACGTACGTACGAACGAACGAACGAACGTACGTACGTACGTAAGAACGATCAAGCGAACGAGCAAACGAACAAACGTACGTATGTACGAACGTACGTACGTACGAACGAACGAACGAACGTAATGTTATTTTGAGAATGGCGCCTCCAAGCCATGTGACGAACGCCGGTCTGTTTGGCCACTCGTTTGCCATTAATTTCCCTACACTGCCTTCACGACAACTTCACGAAGGAGGGAACAAAGGAACAAGTAGCGCACAAACAGGTGCCATTGTTAGCACGAACGCTAATACCGCCACCACCATCACCACCACCAACAACAACAAAACCGTCGCAAAAGCTATGACCTCAAAGACAAACACGAACACCACCACCATCACAGCTTCACCGTCAACTGCTACAACGGACGCCTCTGCCACCACCACAACCTCACCGTCAGCTACTACAACGGACACCTCTGCCACCACTACTTACAGCACCTCCACCACGAATTTTGCAGAAGCATTGAAACAAAGAAAAACACTTTTACATTTCACACCAGATCAAATTGAACAAACCAAAGCCCTCTTAACAGAAAAGGGCTTAGGCCTAGACCTAAACATTCTGCAAAACGTCATAGAGAACACACGAAAGCGA
>NC_068986.1:19654433-19654840 GCF_001194135.2 Octopus bimaculoides | reverse complement strand
ATATTGATCTGCCAGACGGCCATAATCTCTATGTAATGGTAGAAGGTAGAAGGCCTCGCTGCTACCTGTGTGGCAGAGAAGGGCACCTCCGAACTGACTGCCCAACAACAAAGAAAAATCAACAAGAGCAAGAACAACAACCACAACAAGGAAAGAGTACAAGGAAAAAAGGAACCTTTACTACCCACACCACCATCAACACAGAAAACAAGCAAAGAGAGTAAAACAAAAGAAAAACATTCGCCAACACCAACAAATGAACATACAACAGCATCTTGAAAAACACCTACAACAACAAAAACTAAGGAAACAGTAAAACCAAAAGACAATACAAAAACTGATCCCCCTTCCCACACATCACATACACCACAACCAGAAAGTCAACAACCAACAACAACAAAAACAAC
>NC_068986.1:19652682-19653279 GCF_001194135.2 Octopus bimaculoides | reverse complement strand
AGTATCCACGACAGCCTCCATCTGATGCACTACAACATAGATAGGGTAGTTACGGAACCTGGAATGGGTGGGGCGCTGATCAATTTGGATCAATCAAAAGCTTTCGATAGGGTAGATCATCACTTCTTGGAGGCTGTCCTTAGAGCGGCTGGTTGCGGTCCCATCATCCGCGGTTGGATCGCTGCCTTATACAACGGCATCCGCTCGCTAGTTCGCGTAAATGGTCATCTGTCCAGACCATTTAACATCACGCATTCGGTTCGTAAAGGACACCCCTTCTCGTCACTTCTGTACGTATTGACTCTTGAGCCACTACTGCGGAAGCTGGCGACTCTGAGGGGCATCCCACAAGAGCTGGGATGTAGGACGAGCGTGTCTGCGTAGGCAAACCCATGCCGTCCAACAGCGTCTGCATCGTAGGGAACTGGACCGACGGACCAGTCAAATTGTTCGGGCTCTGGTTCGGTCTGGACCTCCAAATGGAGAAGAACTAGGGCGAGAAAACGACTAGAGTGGAGACTCTCACCCAGCAATGCGCCGAGAGGAACCTATCCCGAAAAGGACGGGCGGTGGCGGCGAACGCGTACATCGCATCCG
>NC_068986.1:19651812-19652582 GCF_001194135.2 Octopus bimaculoides | reverse complement strand
CCCGAAAACACTCCAGACACCAACACAAGCACACACAACAACAACACAAGGAACAAAACCCCAAAAGTAAGCACACACAATGCTCACTGCCATCAACACAAAAAACTCAGAGTTGATGGAATACATAAACACAAAAACAAACATAACAAACGAAGACATAAAAACCAGCAACCACCCGTACACAACACCGTCAGAACACATCAAAATACTTCTTAAAAAAAACTATACAGCAACTTCCTCGTGGAAAAAACCAAAGGAGGAGACGGGAAATAAAATTTCGAACTGTAAGTAATTCTCTGCTTCTTTCCTTTGTGTTTAAAACATATACCTCATTAGGATTATACTCAAGATTGGTTGTGTAAATGCTTAAAAATATAGGTGGGTGAATGTAGCAAGGTGGCTAAGGTGTTAGCCGAGAGGTTGGCGCTTGTTATCGAGAAACTGGTCGACAAGGCGCAAACGTGCGCCGTGCCGGACGGGAGTATCCACGACAGCCTCCATCTGATGCACTACAACATAGATAGGGTAGTTACGGAACCTGGAATGGGTGGGGCGCTGATCAATTTGGATCAATCAAAAGCTTTCGATAGGGTAGATCATCACTTCTTGGAGGCTGTCCTTAGAGCGGCTGGTTGCGGTCCCATCATCCGCGGTTGGATCGCTGCCTTATACAACGGCATCCGCTCGCTAGTTCGCGTAAATGGTCATCTGTCCAGACCATTTAACATCACGCATTCGGTTCGTAAAGGACACCCCTTCTCGTCACTTCT
>NC_068986.1:19646931-19648515 GCF_001194135.2 Octopus bimaculoides | reverse complement strand
ACACACACACACACACACACACACACACACACACACACACACACACACACACACACACACATACGCTCGCATACGCACGCACGCATATACGTAGATATATACAAACACACGAACACACATATAAGTTATGTGTATAAGAAAAATCCTCCTGAACATGGTAAAGACTGGCAAACGCTTTTTAATTTCAGTGTCGCATTTAGTGTGGCAACGAAAAAATGTCGGAATGACCGATTGTAAATTTTCACACTTTCTTTCATTCAACGTTCGTTCTTAGAAACGCATTCAGCACTGAACCACTTAAAACGGAGATGAGAAAACTTTGAATTTAAGTTGGTTTTGAAGAGATATTTGTACAAAGGAAACTTCAACAAAAGATTTCTTCTCATGCACACACACACACACACACACACGCATGCGCACATACAAACGCACACACATACACGTACACATACATATGCATGTCTACGAAGTAGCAAGGTAGCTACTGACGAGAGCGGAAAGGAGGGACTATGATGATCTACCGGACATCTTATAGCGTATAATAAAGCTGTGCTGTCGGAAGTTAAACACCCGTACAAATCTTGTGACAGAATAGCTTAATTACAAATAGGCGCTTGACACTTATGTCCACTGATGGCTTCAGAATTCACGGTATATGGCAAAAATATCTGCCGCCTTACTCTTTGATGGCATTGGAAGGCTTGTAAAGACCTAGTCAACCATTGCTGCATTTATAAATGAAAACGGATCGTTTGTTTTTGATGCGATAAATATTTCCCCAGAAATACATTAAGCAGAATACATCTGCAATGCTGGTAATTAACCTCGTTTGATAAAAGGTGTTTTCAGTTTATATGTGGATGGAGTTTGGCAAAGGGAAATATTCACGCTCAGAAGGTAAACATCAGATGAATCGCTTCAGGAAAAAAAAAATACAAAATCATAATAAAATTAATAATAAAATTCTTTACTACTCTGGGCACAAGGCCCGAAATTTTGGGGAAGGGGGGCAGTCGACTAGATCGACCCCAGTACGAAATTGGTACTTAATTTATTGAGCCCGAAAGGATGAAAGGCAAAGTCAACCTTGGCAGAATTTAAACTCAGGGCGTAAAAACAGACGAAATACTACTATGCATTTCGCTGCCTTGAATTAATAATAAAATTAAAAAGAACTTTATTATCATTAGGCACTGACATGGTTTTGTGGTTAAAACGGTTACTTTTCAACCACGTCTTTCTGGGCTCAGTCCTACTATATATATATATTTATATAGATATATACATATTTAAAAAAAAAAAATTATTTATGTGTTTCAGCCAAGTGGCTGCGGTCATGCTGGTGCACCACCGTGATTTTCACGTTCCTTGCATGGCTCTTCTCCCCCACCTGACATGGTCCAATCAAGAGTTTTGATGGCACATCTGGTATATAAGAGAATTTGACATAGCTGCCCTAAACTGCGTCTCATTACGAGCCATTGGTTCGTCTGGTATCGTGGAGAGGAAAGCGTCAAGTTTTGTCTTGAAGACCTCCGCATCCATGTCTTGCATGTCTCTCAAATGTTTTGGCATGGCATTGAA
>NC_068986.1:19641486-19642175 GCF_001194135.2 Octopus bimaculoides | reverse complement strand
TGTATATATATATATATATATATACATAGGTATGTATATACATATGTATGTATATATATATGTATGTGTGTATATATACATACATATATATATATATATATACATATTTGCACACACACTCACACACGCACACACACAGACAGACATACATCCACATACACACACACACACATGTTGCTGCGGTCACATCTTTGAACATGACCTAAATTCAGAAGGCTATGTAAATCTCCCGAATAAAATCTGCGGCTTTAGAGCATTGATGCTGGAAAACCATGTGTGAGAGCAGGATTCAGCTCCCTGCCATATACCAGGAAAAGCCTGAAGTATGTGTGCGGGGCAGTGGTTGAGAAAGACACCAATCATTCTACGTGCAATACCAAAGCCGAGCTGGTGGCCAAGATCAAGGAGTTGTTCAGAGATCTCCCCAAGGACATTGTGAGAGACGCTTGCGTTTGGTACCAGAGCCGTCTGGAGGCCTGGTAGAAACTAAGGGCGGTTACTCTGCGTAAACTATTATCGCCCAACCATAATCGAGTTAATGTTTGATATTTTAAAATAGGTTTAATCTTTGGCTGAGATATTGTGTTTTCCTTTTCTTGAACAAAATCTGTAAAATTTAGCCTGAACATCCTGTATATACATATCTATCTATCTATCTATCTATCTATCTATCTATCTATCTATCTATC
>NC_068986.1:19638785-19640630 GCF_001194135.2 Octopus bimaculoides | reverse complement strand
ATATATATATATATATATATATATAAATATATATATATTCATATATACATATACACAAATACATGTATATATACATGTATATGTATGTGTATATGTATATATGTAAATGTATATATATATATATTATGCACATATACTCATATAGAGAGCAGTTAATATACAACATTAACGTTGGACTAAACTACTTCATTATAGGTGATCAATAAACTAACGGGGACTTCTATATACACATGTATCGATTTCCTATTGTATATATAATGACTATATAATGTCGCTGTTATGCAGTTCACATCACAGCTACATAATTCTAGGTTCGATTTCACTAGCCTGGCATATTGAGCAAGGGTGATATAACATGACCAGGGATCGATCAATGTTAAGCTAGGAATCGATCAATGTCAGACCTGGTAATTACACGTAAACTGTGCAGAAGGCCCACACAGGTACAGAAATAAGCACACTCATCTAATATTATGTGTGTGCGTGTGCGTGCGCGCGTGTTCGTTTGTCTAAGTGTGCACATACGCTTTGTGTTATGTGGCAATGTGTTAAATTAAGGTTACCATTTTAAATCAAGATTAAGTCTTCACTGCCCTATCAACCTTACAATTCCACAGCCACATTACATTTGGCTTGGCTGAAATTTCGCTCCAACCACATGCCAGTTCTCTAGCCCCTTAACAGATTATTTTGAAAAAAAGCTCAGTTGTTGTCCAGGCTACAGGTATTTAATCTACTTTCCTACATTCATGTACATCAGTATTTCTCTGAACCTTTTCCCAAATCCTAGATCTTTCTTGTCCATGTTGTTTTCCTTTCCTGGGTCCGTCTAGCTCTAATACAGAAGTTACTAGCCACTAACTTATATTGCATAGTGCATTCTTTGCTAGGAAAAGGTTTGATATTCACAATAACCCTTCATAAAACGCTAGAAACCTTGAATCTGCCTCATTTATCATGCTGTAACCATAGCCTCCACATACATCGTAAAAGTCATCAATGTACTGACCAACATGTTTGTTGAAATTATTATCTGCAATAATGAAGTCACTACCAGTTGTTGTGCGTGTGTGCGTGCGCGCATGCGCTGTGTGTGATGTGGCAGTGTGTTAAATTAAGGTAACCATTTTAAGGCGGCGAGCTGGAGGAAACGTTAGCATGCCGGGCGAAATGCTTAGCGGTAATTCGTCTGTCTTTACGTACTGAGCTCAAATTCCGCCGAGGTCGAATTTGCCTTTCGTCTTTCAACTAGCTCCCCTCCTCCCCAAAATGTCAGGCCCTGTGCCTATAGTAGAAAATAAAATAAGGTTACTAGTTTAAATCAAGATCAAGTATAATGATAATTAACCAATTGCTCGCAAATATACGGGTAATGTCGATTCGTTGTAAAATTGTTGACTAGAGTACATAAATACATATAAATACGTATATATATATCAAGCTCATATCAAGATCATTTTCATGGCTCATACACATGCATCACGTGAGGGCTTAAAATATCTTACGGTGTGAGTACAAGACCAAGACCAGATTTATAGACACATACAACTCCATCATTGTTATTGAACACAGAGCAGGCTTTCCTGGCTGGCTACAGTCATGTCATACACTTGAGCAAATAGGTTGTTATAATTTAGAACCTTCCACATTCTAATAGATAAAGCTGTCCACTACATTGATGACACTGGGAGAGGCGCATAATATGAAACTAAAGATCTAAAAAACTAATGGGCGACAAAGATACTGAACGTCGCAGAGTGAACCGCATCGCAGTTATGACCGGTTAAAAAATATATGTATACACACACGCACATATATATATATATATATATATATATATATATA
>NC_068986.1:19626558-19626785 GCF_001194135.2 Octopus bimaculoides | reverse complement strand
GCAGAGTATACCATTTAGTTAACTGCATACAAACACGTATATTACCTTGTTATAAATCTATATTGTTATCCATATTGATTAATACGTATTCCTATTGCTTCCGCTTACACTAAACAATCTTTTTCTCTCCCTGACTTTCCCCTCTCTCTATCCTTTTGTCTACCTTTCTATACATGTATGAGTATTTATAAACGTATACATATATTGTACATTCTTTTATATATATA
>NC_068986.1:19624720-19626487 GCF_001194135.2 Octopus bimaculoides | reverse complement strand
CCAAAATAGGATGAATGCTGCCGTTGATTAGCTCCAAGAGGCCATCGCCTCTAGCTAGCTATGTGACACACGAACCTGTGTCCATAATAACCTTCGAACGGGGGAGGTCAGCCGCTTCCCCTTGCTGGTCTGGCATCTACAGACTAGTTTCGGGGTATTGCCCCTTGTCAATATGTATATGTGTGTGTGTGTGTGTGTGTGTGTGCGTGTTTATGCCTCTGATGACTAATGAGGTCGATTCTTACATGGAAGCGTCTATTGCAAAATTCACAAACGATCCGTGATGGAGGCTTTGGTTGTTGCAGCCTCCATTTTCCTTCTTGTCGTTTCTCTTCTTTCCTTTGTCATTCAGCTTCAAAATGATCTGTCACAGTGGACATGTAATAATAACAACCGCGCCTATCCTGAGCTTCAATGTCCCAAGCTTTGGGTTCGATTGCAGTCAGTTTTAGGCTTTGCTCCAGCTGGTCCTTTTATCTACTGTGGAGACGGCCACGAAGTCTTATTCTGGTGGAAAAGTTCACCATATAAAATTTGACGAGGCAGCCTGATCTTTTTCATTGTTGTTACGTGGCCCGCCCATCTCAGACAATGTTTCAGGATGGTGGTCTCGATGCTGCTGCTTTTCGTTCTCTCCAAAACGGAGATATCGGTCACATAGTCATGACTATCGATCACATAGTCATTGATATTCATAATAGAGCGGAGCTTCTGTTGGTGAAATCGCTCTAGGGCTTTGATGTTACTTCGGTAAAGAGTCCAGGTTTCCCAACCGTAAAGGAGAGTAGAGATCACGACTGCTTAGTAGACATGCAACTTTGTTTTGTGGTTCAGATCTATGTTCTTAAAGGTCCTTTTCGCGAGTTCACCAAATGCAGTGTGAACCGCTCTTAAACGGTTCTCCACGTCCTTTTCCGATGTGCACTTATTCGAAAGCATACTTCCTAAGTATGAAAAGTGGTTGACTTTCTCCAGTGGCTTCTCTGAGATGGAAATTCTGAGGTCTGGAGTTTCCTGACTTAGAACGGGTTGTGCCAGGACTTTTGTCTTTTAGGCTTCTGATTGTAAGCATAGGTGAAGTTATTCACCGATTATCGAAGCTGTTTACTAGAGTGGCAGACAGCTGCGTTGTCATCGGCACTCTGAAGTTCAGTGACCTTTGCTTCCTGTATAGTTTAAAGGTAAGATCCAAGGATTGTGGTGTAGGAAGAAAATGAGCTTGAAGCGATCTGTATAAAATTTAAAAAACAACTTTCAGAACTAATAGTGGTTTATTGGTGTTAAAGGTTCTAAATCTTCCCCGTATCGAATTACATTAAGCTGAAAAAAATATTTTATAGTTCACAGTTGGCAACCAAGTTTGCCGGGTTTGCAAATAAAAATCTCGAAGTTAAGGAATCGAATGCTTTTTAAGCATTCTAATCGAAGCCTACGTGTGTTAACATGGGCCTCCTAACAACAAAGTAAACTTCATATAATCAAGATGACCTTGGCCTGAAGAGTAGCCTGCGGTGTACACTTCGTTTGGATAATTACTACCTCCGAGGTTCCGCTCACTTTGAAATATATGTACCTCAAATTTTACCTGCTCCATTTAATTTAAGCAAGTCAATGAATCCAGTTTCGTATTGAAGCAGGCACCGAAGCCGAAGGTGGATTCATAGAACAATCGTATCGAGAGCTTGTGCTCAAATATTTATTAAAATACATTTGGTTCTTTTCTCAGCTAGTGTGTTTCTTAAATTACCAAAGATATGTCCTCAAATA
>NC_068986.1:19617344-19622612 GCF_001194135.2 Octopus bimaculoides | reverse complement strand
ATATATATATATATATATATATATATATATATACGTATATATGTATATATGGTTCTAAGAGTGTATATATATATATATATATATATATATACACGCATATAGATACAACACACGCAGGTTGCGACAGGTATTTCAGGACACACTTGGTAATTTAAGAAAACAACACCAGTGAAGCAAAAAACAAAATGTATTTTAATGAAAATAGTCTGCACGCCTTTGAATCTTGAATCTAGGTGTTCTCCAGATGAAACACCTTCAAAGTTGTAAGTAACCTTTGAAATATAGAATAAAACACTTCACCATCAAACGTGTTGAGTAATTTTTTTCATTGGAAGACATCTTATCACAACTGTCAGTTTAACGTTCTTATACACACACTCACGCACGCGCACACACACACACACCTGTGTGTATGTACGAATGTATTCATGAATGTATGTACGTATATATCTACGTATGATTGTATATATATATATATATATATATATATATATATATATATATGTCGGTATGCACATACCTTTACGTATATATGCATATACTCATTTACTATTTGTTTATATATATATATATATATATACACACATAGGTATTTATATATTTACATGTATGCACACACACACACATGCACACACACACACACACATGCACACACACATACACACTTATATATATGTACGTTTATGAATGTGTGTTTCAAAATTCCTCTTATGAAACTGTGTTGAAACAGATATTGTTGTATTTCGGGATATTCAGTTTTTTGTATTTTTCCCAACAAATAAACACATGCTCTGTATATTCATTCTTCATTCACTGTATATTCTTTATTCTTTATTCATGTCCATTGTCCGAAAACATTTCGGCACACATCTGTGACCTCCACAGCGACAACTTCCGTCTTCGTGTGTACTCAAGCTCTGCTTATTCCAGTCTGTTTCCTCTATGATGTGTATCCCTATATGTGCATGCATCTGTGCTTGTGTGTGTGTATGTGTGTGTGTGATTGTTCTTAGCAGCACTATGATCATCCTCTCAGCCCCGTTCACTATCTCGTCGTCGTTGCCGCTGCCCTTGAACCCGACTTTTTGTACCGTTCTCGTAACTCACTATGTTTGTTCTTTCGACCCCCCCCACCTGCTGCTGCTTCCCTCGTGGTAGTATTAGTAGTTGCTGCTGTTGTTGTTGTTGCCATTGTTGTTAGTTGGAACAAGAGCATGAGCAAGAGAAGACACGAAGACGAAAGTGTCGCTGAGGAGGTCACAGATATATGAAGAAAGATTTCCGGACAATGAACAGGAGTTAGAATAAGAATAGTAATAAACGAGTGAAGAATGAATATATATAGTGCATGTGAATATTTAGCAAAAAAAAAATTAAAAAAAAATAAGTAAAATGACCATCCCGAAATACAACTATCTATCTATCTATCTATCTATCTATCTATCTATCTATCTATCTATCTATCTATCTATCTATCTATCTATCTATCTATATATATAGATAGGGTGATAAATTGAATATTAATTCAATTTAAAACCAAGTGGCCTAACATATAAAAAAATCTGAAAATTCAGAAAAAATTGTATTACACGTGTATAAGGGATGGCCACTAAGAGGACATCCAATATGCTAGAAAGAAATCATGAACAACCCAACCACAAAGAAAAATAATGTTCTCCAGGAAAAATTTCGCAAAACACCAGAACAGGACAAATATACAAAATATACAAAAAGGATGAAAGGCAAAGTTGATTTCGGCGGAATTCGAACTAAGAACGTAGCGGCAGACGAAATAATATCGCTAAGCATTTCGGCCGGCATGCTAAAGATTCTGCCAGCTCGCTTTTTCTATGATGATGATGATGATGATGATGATGATGATGATGATGATGATAATAATAATAATAATAATAATAATAATAATAATAATAATAATAATAATAATAATAATAATAATAATAATAATAATAATAATAATAATAACAAAACTGTACAAATCCAAATATATGGTACCCTAGGCATAACACCTACATGAACTTCTAACTTGTCTCTTGAGGTCTCTGGGTGAGACTTGGATCCAACTTGTACAAATGCAAAACAAAAGTCAAACATAAAATAATAATAATAATAAAAACAGGAAAAAGAAAAAGGAGAATTGAAGAACGATCGCAAACTTGAAAAACTGAAGCACAGTTTGTTGTTGATACAAAAGTACTGAATGTTGTACATGAAAAACTGAAGCAGCGCATGCTTACCAAAAAAACAGAAAAAAAAGAAAGGAAAAAGAAAAGTAAAAAGAAAAAGAAAAAATTAAGCTAACTAGGTTTGACCAACGGATTAAACAATACCGACAAAACCGATTGTTTAGAATCGACCAAGAATGAATTTATCAAGAAATAAATGATGTAGAATTGCGAAAGATCAATCCCTGTTGCTGATGAAAGTCAACAGTTTTGCGGGTAAGACATGGAGTAAGCAAGAACAATATGATTCTGGAGTTGAATGGCTCTGCAGCCTGAAGCAAACAGCTTCTTATCTCCCGCAAGAGGATATCCGCTTCACAGAAGACAGTATCAGAAATATGACTAAAAAAAAAAATGCAATTGGAAAGCAGCAGAATCTGATGGTGGACAGGGGATTTCGGATAAAAAAAAGTTCAGTAGGTGCCATAAATTGATCGCAGAAAAATTTAATACATTGATTGATGGAGCAGAAGATATCTCGCGCTGGTTGCCAAAATGACGAACGGTGTTGTGTCTGAAGGATGCATCAAAAAGAAATGCTACCGACAATTACAGGCCAATTTCTTGCCCCCCCCCCATTACTGTTAGGAGGGATTGCTTTATGTACACACACACGCGCACACATTTGAATCTTTGTATATATATATATATATATTTCATTGATTCACACTGGAACATGCTGTGTTGTTAATAATTTGGTAAACGCAGGAATGAAGAATTGTAATTTTGTTCCTTTTAAGCTTTTTACTTTCTTATTACAGAACTTTTAAGGTGTAATTTTTTTGGATTACGTTTCTTGTTAATAACACGAAAAATATAATTCAAATAGGCGGGCAAAGAAATTCCATTTACTACTCTCTCCTTTTCCTTAGTGAATAAAGCGTGCTCTTTGAGGCACCAATAACTTAATCGTTGCCTGTCTTCCGTCTCTATATATCTGGGCATTTATCTGCGAATGGGAGTGTTGCCCAAGGATTTAGTAATGACTGACTCTTGGGCTTTGTATTGGCAGATTTAGAGCGCTGCCTTTAAATCTGACAGACCTATAGAACTATATATGAAGAGGTATGTTTTATAAAAGCAAAATTAAAGAACACAGAATATTACCATACCACATGATACATACATTTTGTGGTGACGGAAAGTGTTATAATCTGCAGGCTTAGTTTCTTGTTTTAGGTTTATACATTTCTCTCTTCCTCATCATATGTATTAACCTGTTAATTTAAATTGTAGTTTATTCTGTATTTGTAATATTTCATTCTTTGCCTTACTTGAGATGAGTAAACGCATTCATATAACCACCCGTATTTCTTATAGGTATAAATTTATGATAATGCAAGGCCTTTGTGGCAAATGAATGTTATACATAATTCTGATGAGTCGACATACGATTGTATCAATAGAATGATGCAACCGAAGTCAAAGGTTTGCATATACTATATAATTATATATCAATTCTTTTGTGTTCGAATGCCGATGAACTCCCACCCCTCCCACACGTGTATCCAGAAATTCAATGTCTAATGTATCCTTCACTTTATTCAGGTGGCAGAAAGGCCTGGGAGCTATTTCCAGCGAATGATGTAGGAGGCACAACGTTGATCTTCAAAAGTTCATCTTTCCTGTTGCTAATGCTGCTAATGTTTCTGCTGTTGATTATCAGGTCATATCTAATGGAGCACACGTGTGTTCAAAAGTGATTCCAGCTGGAACCATTTAGCCATTTTTCTTTCATTGTTTGATCTGCTAAGAATCGCAACCCATCGCCTACCATTTTCAGAAAAAGAAAACGGATACTGGATAATGTAGTTGGGGATAGATTATATCTGGAGAGAAAGAATGATGTATTTGGCCGCATTTAGAACTAAATTGTGGTAAATAACTTCAACGAAGACAACGACAAACTCATCAACACCATTCTTCTCCTCGTCGTCATCTTCATCATCATCATCATCATCATCATCATCATCATCATCGTCATCATCATCGTCCATAAATTTATGAGTAGATTGCTTGTGATGATTAGCTTACTCGCTAAGGATTTCCCCGGGGTTACACAATGGCAGCGATGGCAACAACAAGAATAACAAGAATAACAACAACAACAACAACAACAACAACAACAACAACAACAGCAACAACAACAACGATAACGACAATGGCAACGATGATTGAAATTGAAATAGCAATATAAGCTAACATAAAACACAAACAAAACAAAAAGATCAATATAAACAAGTGCAACAACAAGAAAATAACTACAACAACAACAAGAAGAATAATGGCTGAAAACAACAGCAAGAAAAACATCAACAACTACAAAAAAAAACACAAAAAAAACAAAGAAGAAAGAATCACAAGTTCAGATTACAAGAATAATAACAAAACCAGAATCAGTAACGATAACAAACAGCAGCAACAGTAAAAAAACTATTACAAAAACTAGTAGAAATAACAAAAACAACAATGATTGAAATAAAAACAAACCAAAACTACGTCAAAACTTTGCTGCAAATATACAAATCCCAATGTATTGTTGGCGCATTAAGCAATGTCACGTGACCGGCGTTGATCTTTTAACCCAATAGATGCGTAAAGATGGCGACCTGATCACCGAACAATGCTTTCCTGTTGGTCGCAAATCTATACGGCTTAGTTGAGATTGCAATTTCGCTCTCTACTCGCCTCTTCCCAATCTCTCCCTCTTTATCTATCAATGTATGTATGTACGTATGTATGTATGTATGTATGTATGTATGTATGTATGTATGTATGTATGTATGTATGTATGTATGTATGCATGCATGCATGTATGTATGTATGTATGTATGTATGTATGTATGTATGTATGTATGTATGTATCTATCTATCTATCTATCTATCTATCTATCTGTCTGTCTGCCTGTCTGTCTATCTATCTGTCTATGGATGTATGTATGTATGTATGTATGTATCTATCTAAAAATATATGTACATGTACATATATATATATATGTATATATATATATGTATATATATATAT
>NC_068986.1:19613340-19615466 GCF_001194135.2 Octopus bimaculoides | reverse complement strand
TATAAATATATATATGCACATATGTGTGTGAGTGTGCGTATTTACGTACATATATTGGAACCCCAGTGATAGTGAAATCGCTATATCAGTAGTGATGGATCTTGTCTTAACTTAGGTTTGACAGTCAGTCTAGGCGAAAATGCGCATCTACCATTCTCATCAATGTTCGTCTGCTACTTATGTATTTGTGCGCATGAATACTTAAACACCGCACTTCTATAAAAGATATTAACTCCAAATGACTAAACAATAAATTTTGTTTTTGGCTAATTAGGCTGAAAATATTCCCCAGTAGAAGACACTTGTTGAAGGTGCCACGCTGTGGGACTGAACCTGGAACCATGTGGTTACTGAACCATTAAGTTACGAAAACGTAAAAACCCAGCAGCTATTGCGAAGCTGTTACACAGACACAACAGATATATACAGGTATAGCGGACATTTTCTTTTTCAGTTTCCGTCTACCATCTCCACTTAGTCAATACGACGATATCTTAAAAGACTCTTCCCACGGTAGCTGCGTAGAAGGAGTGAACTCGAAAGCATGCACTTAGAAGGAAAACTTCTTACCAAATAGCCATGCCTGCACTTATAATACGTCTAAAGAAAGGGCGGAGAGCTGGCAGAAACGTTAGCAAGCCGGGCGAAATGCTTAGCGGTATTTCGTCTGCCACTACGTTCTGAGTTCAAATTCCGCCGAGGTCGACTTTGCCTTTCATCCTTTCGGAGTCGATTAAACAAATACCAGTTAGGTACTGGCGTCGATATAATCAACCTAATCCGTTTGTCTGTCCTTGTTTGTCCCCTCTGTGTGTAACCCTTTGCGGGCAATTAAGAAATAAGAAACGTTAGCCCGCCGGGCGAAATTGCTTAACGCTATTTCGTCTGTCGTTACGTTCTGGCCGAAGTCGACTTTGCCTTTCATCCTTTCGGGGTCGATAAATTAATTACCAGTTGAGTACTAGGGTCGATCTAATCGACTGGCGCCATCCCCCAAAATTTCGGGCCTTGTGCCTGGAGTAGAAAAGAATACATCTAAAGAAAAGGGCGGCGAGCTGGCAGAAACATTAGCACACTGGGGAAATTGCTGAGCGGTATTTCGTCTGTCGTTACGTTCTGAGATCAAATTCCGGCGAGGTCGACTTCGCCTTACATCTTTTCATTCTTTGCCTTACCTGAGATGAGTAAACGCATTCATATCAACGCCCGTATTTCTTATAGGTATAAATACTGATGGAAAAGTGCGTCATTAAATACCTGTTGAGTACTGGGGCTGATCTAATAGACTGGTCCCCTCCCTCAAAATTTCGAGCCTTGTGCCTAGAGTAGAAAAAAATATATCTAAAGAAATTATGTAAACTAGATATTACGAATGAGATTTTGCTACGTCTACAAATGCGTTGCAAATAAGCAAATAGGTTATTAATAATGAAAAGTCTTAAATTTGTCTATAAAACCAAAGATTATTTCGGTGTAAACTGAAATGGCTATGAGGAAAGGATAGGTTTAAATTGGTCTATAAAACGAAATATTATGGTGGCGTTAACTATTATAGAACATACTGCTTTCTCACCAGAGCATAAAAGATAATAATGTGTATCTTTTAAGTGTGTCTATTTTAATGCAAGACATAATCACTTTAATGTGACATTATATAAAAATAAGTACTGATAATTATATAAACGGTATTTTGTTAGGAAAGACATATTTCTTCTTTGTTTACATGTATTCATTGACTGATATTGATTTTACATTTAATTAAAGGCCTATGGGAACTTATTGTTTAAAATATACTCTTGCTGTCTACGGAATGTCTTTGTAGTGTTTTGCGATGGATAGTTAAGTGGCGTTTACTAAAATGAATCGGTGAAATAAATTAGTGAGTTAGGGTTGTAGAAAAGGGAGGTAATGCTGTTTCATTACTAGTTATGATTGTCAACTATCTGGAACGCTAAGAGATGGTCTTGCTCGAATGGAAGGAGAGCAGGAAGGGTCGGCCCGTTCCTCAGCGTGGAATGAAGGAAAGAAACACTTTGCGTTACATATATATATATATATGTATGTTATGTGTGTATGTGTGCATGTATGTATATGCATGTATATGTCTCTCTCTCTCTCTCTCTCCC
>NC_068986.1:19610614-19612901 GCF_001194135.2 Octopus bimaculoides | reverse complement strand
ACAATAAATGAGTATAATATAAAGTAAAGTAAATATCATAAGATAAATATAATATATTATATATTATATTTATATTTATGATATTTATTGTGCTTTTAATTATTAATTTTTCTATATGTGATAGTGGATTTTCATCGATGAGTTCTTGAAACTTGGTTATTTTCCCTAAAACTATATATTTTATATATATATATATATATATACTTGAAAATTTAAAGATACTCCCAATTTGCCTCAGCGTCAAACTATACACTCTGCTTTTTTATTTTTGCTTCTTGTAATTAAAACTCTCCTTTGAAATAGAAAATAATTGGAGATTAATTATTATTTCAACGAAAATGTTAATCTTTTCATGTGTGTGTTAAAATATTTGACAGGAAAATGATATAAGATGCTTCAGACACGTTTCAGAATGTACTGATGGAGTGACACATTAACTGACCGGCTCACTGTGACGAAACAACACCACCACCAACAACAACAACAAGAATAACAACAACAAGAATAAAAACAACAAGAATAACAACAACAGCAACGACGGCGACAACGACAACAACAACAGCGACAACGACAACAATGACTTATTTGTATGTATTTAAATTTATGGCCAACTTAAATCTATAAATCTATTTAGCACATTAAAAGAGAAGCGTGGACATGTGTACATACATACATGAAGAAGAATGTTACAGGTATCTAAGGATAGATGAAAATATATCTTACAATGGCACCTGTGACAAAACATGTGTCACTAAAGAATATTACAGGTGAATAAAGAAAATTTGGACCTCAGAACTCTCTGCTATCAAGAAAACAGTGGACCACAATGTGTTTGCAGTGCCAGTACTCAGACCAACATTTGGGCTGCTTGATTGGACGCTTGATGAGATTCAAGCCAGTAATGTGAAAACCCGAAAAACACTAACAAGCACACGTAGTTTCCACATAAACAGTGATGTAGACCGCCTCTACCTAAAACGAAAACAAAGTGGCTGAGACTTAACATCGATCCAAAATGGCTTCGAATGTCGCATCATATCCTTTCGGCAACATCTTTTAACCACCAAGTGTCGAAGTGCATCCCTTGACAAAGTTTGCATACAGGAGGCTGATAACATCATAAGACTTGAAAGGCAGCTTCTTGAGCAACACTCTTTGTCTGATAACCTAGGATACTTGCCAAAAGAAGTCACACGACCCTACCGCGACGTATCGTCAAATGAAAGGATGAGCCCATATGAGTAGAAGACTATGCATGGATATGTTAGTAGAAAGCTCCGTGGTGATAGTAACATCGATCATCAAAGCAGTTTATCATGGACCAATAGCCGGGTTACTACCCCCAACTTTGAAAGGTATGCGTTTGCAATCCAGGAACAGAGAATATCAACTAAGTACCTGATGCACAAAATGGATAGAGATGCAGGAAAAGCCGTAAAATGTGAAAACGGAAGCAGACTTTGTGGAGTTGACACCGAAGATATCACCCACATCATAAGCAGTTGTCCGAAAATGTCATCACGGTATTATTTACCGATGAGACGACATTGTAGCTAGGACACTCTATAATGAAATCCGTCGGAAAGATAATCCCGAGTACAAAAAAATAAGAACCCACAATATGGTAGAAACCATAACCACTCATATTAAAAAGGAATATTGATGGAATGTCCCAGTGAAGACCTCAATAAAATGTAAGCACAGCAGAACTGATATAATGATTTGGGATAGAGAAGAGAAACTGTGCACAGATGTAGAAATTAGCTGCTCAGCGGATGTTAATATAAAGCTGAAGATCAGTGAAAAGGAGAACACCTACGCTGAAATATTGAGAAATCTGCGGTTACTCTATCCAGATTACAAATTCAGGTTTATACCTGTAATTACTGGAGCCCTGG
Source organism: Octopus bimaculoides (assembly GCF_001194135.2). Lineage (NCBI taxonomy): Eukaryota > Metazoa > Mollusca > Cephalopoda > Octopoda > Octopodidae > Octopus > Octopus bimaculoides. The sequence continues at coordinate 19,611,003 of NC_068986.1, read as the reverse complement.
GATATGTAACACATTGCCTAAATAGCAATCTTGAGAAATTAGGCTTCTCAAAACCAGGAAGGAGAAAGCTAATTCGAAGGCTACAGATCCAATCCATCACTGGAACTGTAAAAATCTGTAAAACTTTCCAGAAGTTAATCATTTAAATATATATGAGCATGCCTAGATATGCAACTATATGCATGAGAATACAAACATAAAACATGTAAATCTTCACATACATACATACATACATACATGCATGCATACATACATACATACATACATACATACATACATACATACAAACAAAAATACCCTGTTGCTGATGTTGAAATTTCAATGAAGGAACCTTGGATCTAGGTTAGAAACCGGCTCTTTCTCTGTTGGCAAGAAATCTTGAAATAGTA
>NC_068986.1:19605343-19606989 GCF_001194135.2 Octopus bimaculoides | reverse complement strand
AGAAATTACCGTGAATTTTTTTAGAGACACTTTCAGATTTATCAGAATATTGGGCTGATGAGACGGAATAGATTAATATCTTAACCGCGAAACGTTCGTATCCAATTAACTAAAGGCAGGTTTGTTTTTGCTTTTCCCTCTGGTTTTTTGTTCTATGTGCGCCATAAATATCGCCATCCATTTAGAGAAAAATTTGTAGTTTAGAATCAGTAGTTTTTTGACTGCTATTTCTAAATTTTCAGTATGTTGGAGAAGCAACTCAATGCTAATCCCTGTATATTTACGATGATATATATATATATATATATGTATATATATGTATGTATGTCTGTATCTATCTATAAGCTCATAAATGTAATGGATGTAAGTGCATAATTTAAAATATGAATAATATAATATAATAATATAATAATATAATAATATAATATAGTGAAAAGTAAAGAAATGAGATATAAGAACTCCGAATACTTATGAAAATCATAGGAATGTATTAATAAACGATTTACAAAATGCAATACTGGAGTTATATTAAATGGATAATAACAACTAAAGGAATTCGAGAAACCGAGTAAGTTACTATTGTTGTAAATGTCCACCGGTAACGAGTGGACAGAAAACTAATAGGGAATCACGTGGCTAAAGAATGGAACAGTTAATTTTATCCGCAATTCGTCGAGCGGATTGATTAACTCCCCTAGGATACGTATTGAAGTTTATCAGTAAATATATCGAAGATTCAACAATTCCTTATTTCAAATTTATTTCTCATTTGACTTTGGAATGACAAGTATACTATTGAGTGAATGAAACTATCCGACACATAAAAAAAAAAAATGTAAATAGAGCTTTTCTAACTTGATATTAAATACATCAGGTTTTCTATGTCGAACCAGTTTGTAAACTGAGCACTTAAGTTTCTATTACTTACCGTACCTATTTCTATTACAAACAGTAATATAATATCAAAAGCGAAAAAAAAAGAAAATCAGTCATTTTTTTAACGATAAGATTGCATGGATTAAAAGGAAATCTGTTTGATATGTCATGTGACCTTCAGTATCGTCTGAATGCTAAAGATTCAGTTTCGCCCAGGGACATCCGCAGGTTCTGTATTTTAGAAGTTTATGCATCAAATTCCAACCCAAATAAATCTTAAGAGGTGATGTTAATAATACTACAAAACGTTAGTCGACAGAATAATAATGAATTCTAAAAAGAAAAAAAGCAAATACCATTAACTGTTTTTTTAAAAAATATATCTTTGACTAATACGGATGAATCTAATCAGAAAGAATTCTCTACACGTTACCCACTGCGAATAATGTTATCATGCCCTCTGTATGCACGTTAAAGAAAGCTCACGAGAAAGAATAGTATATCCACAAATTATCGAACAGCTTAAATAATTATTTGCATTATTTACATTTGACGGATATTTGTTCTCATCTTGTTTGTTGTTAACACAACGTTTCGGCTGATATACCCACCTGCCTTCATCAGGTGTCTTGGAGAAATTTCGAACCTGGGTTCTCATTCCTAAGGTATTTTTCGATGTTATTATTATTATTATTATTATTATTATTAAGGTCACTGCTTGGAATCGAACTCGGAATCTTGGGGTTAGTAGCCCGCGCTCTTATATAATA
>NC_068986.1:19601396-19604901 GCF_001194135.2 Octopus bimaculoides | reverse complement strand
CAGACAAATACATAACAAAAACACCAGGACTTACAAATATAGATAACATACAGAAAATTGCACTACTGGGTACTGCACACATTCTACGCAAAACACTTTCAATACAGTAAACATAAGAGCACCACAGCAAACCACAGCACATACCCAAGGCGCACAGAGCTGCGCTGGGTAGTGAAGTGAAAGCACGTTATAAAAATAAAACTACTGAACAATAATAATAATAATAATAACAACAACAACAACATCGAAAAATATTTTAGGAATGAGAACCCAGGTTCGAAATTTCCCCAATACACCTGATGAAGGCTGGCGGGTATATCAGCTGAAACGTTGTGTTAACAACAAACAGTATGAGGACAAATATCCATCAAATGTAAATAATGTAAATAATGTAAATCTTAATGATATTGCAAACCTAGTAGAAATAATATGTAGAAATAATATCTTAGAAATTTTCAGTGATGTTTCTAAATATGGTAAGGAAGCACTGAGTATAGTCGTATTCCTGAACAATCGAATAATTATTAACATCGCACACTTTGAGATAGAAAGGGAATTTATAATTTGGTTCAATTTACAATGTAATTTAAAAGTATCCACATGTGTAGCAAACGTTATTTTGGAATATTTACTTAACATTTCCCCTCGAACATAAGCTTTTAAAAAAATTCTGACTTCGTACAAAATTCATTAAATACAAATTGTCAGAATTGCAAACATATTTCTCCAATCCAATCATTGCAACTTGAAACCGTACCAATTCCAGCAACTGCCTGCATGAAAGTAATTATAAATCAAAGAATTAGTTTAAGGTCCTTGTATTGCTAGGTATTTAGCTTCAAAATATTATGTCAACAAATTATTACCTAATCTCAAATTTAATCAGCATACCCCTAGCATTCATAACTACAACACAAAAGCAAGTATCCTTTGAAGGTAAATGATGTTATACGCATGTAATCTTCATACAAGATTCTATTATGGCTTTGTGTAACTGTGACGATAAGAATAAATCAAAAGGCTCTACACAGAACAGCTGTACAGGTGGAGAAAAGGATGAGACAAAAGATGAAAGAGGAAATACTGATGGAAAAGTGCGTGACACACAGAAAAGCAAGAAAGTGCCTTAGGTATTTTAAGATAGGAAGATGAGAGAAATGAGAGGACGAGAGAAAGCAACTCTGAAAAAAGGAAATAATTAAGATATCTAATATCATAGAAGATAAAAATATTCAGACCACTGGGTTTCAATAAATATATTCACACACGCGCACGCACATGCACACGCATGCACACACGCACACACATGTAAAATGAAAGAAAAGTTTAGAAACGAATATCGCTCATGCGGTAGATCAATAGTTAAGGTTGTATACATAAAATATTGTAATAAGCGTAACTGTTCTAACTTTCTTAGTCATAAAAGGACGATTACAATGTCGTCAGTTAGATACGAACGAACGAGCACGGTTTGACAAAAACACACGTAAAGTAATTGTCTCGAATTAAAGTACAGGGACAGAAATATGCAGAGAGGAGGTTAGACTACTATATCAGACCTAGATCTTCGCTGCCACTTGACTCAGGAAGGATGAAAGCAAATTTAGCTTCAGTCATATTTGAACTCAGAACGTAAAGCTGGAAGAAAAGGACTACAAAAATAATATTGTGTAAATACTCTTTTCTACTCTAGGCACAAGGCCCGAAATTTTGGAGGAGGAGGCCAGTCGATTAGATCGACCCAGTACGCAACTGGTGTTTAATTTATCGACCCCAAAAGGATAAAAGGCAAAGTCGACTTTGGTGGAATTTGAACTCAGAACATAAAGACAAACGAAATACCGCAAAGCATTTCGCCCGGCTTGCTAAAATTTCTGTCAGCTCGTCGCCTTATAAACTTTCTTATATTCTTTTCTACTCTAGGCGCAAGGCCCGAAATTGTTCAGGAAGGGGCCAGTCGATTAGACCGACCCCGAAAGGTAAAGTCGACCTCGGTGGAATTTGAACTCAGAACATAAAGACGGTCGAAACACCGCTAAGCATTTCGCCCGGCTTGCTAGAGATTCTGCCAGCTCGCCGCCTGAATATCTTGTAAATACTATCAAAAAGACTTATAATACAATAGAAAATATAAGACCAAAACGACAACACTGCACATATGAAAGGTCCATAAATCCGTGCTCGATAGTGTAGCGAAAGTAACATAGCAGCAGCAGTAGTGGTAGTAGTAGTAGTAGTAGTAGTAGTAGTAGTAGTAGTAGTAGTAGTAGTAATGTAAACTGATAATTGTGTGTTGTTAATAATATTACTAATGATGGTGATGATGATAATAATGTCAGTGATGAAGATGAAGATAATAACAAGAGAAAATAATTTTTTCAGCAAGCGAACGGCAAAATGAAACAAAAACAGCGAGAACAATAGAAAATATAAAGAAAGCACGACCAATAAAATCATAAAAAGAAAAAAAAAATACGAGAAGAGAAGAAATGAAATATTAAGCGGATTAGATATCTTTGACAAAACATTCTCAATAGAATCGATCTTGCATCGCTAGATTGAATGTTTGCTGTAATCCTTCGGAGTTTGTCAATCGAAATGTCAATGAGATCATGTGTAGTTTAGCAAGTCCTCTCTTTGTATATCTATTTGTGCGTGAGCATGTGAGTATGTGTGTGTGTGAGTGCGCGTATGTGTTTGTATTCGTACGATTGTGTGTGTGTGTGTGTGTGTGTGTATGTTTGCGTGCGTGTATGTGTGCACGTCTGTGCGTGTGCGCGTTTGTGTATAGAGCACCATGGTTTCGTATATAACATCATTACGCACACATTTCTCTAACTGTATGCTACACATGTGTATATTAATATATTTGTAGATGCATACATTCATACATGCATATACATATGCACACACATACACACACATAACTATACATACTTATGTATATATGTTGATATACACGCATATATATATATACATACATATAAATATAAATACATCTCTCTCTCTCTCTCTCTCTCTCTCTCTCTATCTATCTATTTATCTATCTATCTATATATATATGTATACATACAATTATATATGAATCTATCTATCTATCGATCTGTCTGTCTGTATGTCTATATATCTTATTTCTTTATTGCTCACAAGGGGCTAAACATAGCGGGGACAAATAAGGACAGACAAAGGTATTAAGTCGACCCCAGTGCGTAACTGGTACTTAATTTATCGACCACGAAAGGATGAAAGGCAAAGTCGACCTCGGCTGAATTTGAACGCAGAACGTAAAGACAGACGAAGTACCGCTAAGCATTTCTCCCGGCGTGCTAACGTCCCCGCCAGCTCTCCGCCTTAATGTCTGTCTATCTATCTATCTATCTATCTATCTATCTATCTATCTATCTATCTATCTATCTATCTATCTATCTATCTATCTATATTTGTCTTTCTCTCTATCTCTATTTCTCTCTATCTATCTCTCTTTCTTTCTCCCTCTCTCTCTCTC
>NC_068986.1:19600497-19601386 GCF_001194135.2 Octopus bimaculoides | reverse complement strand
CTCTCTCTCTCTCTCTCTCTCTCTCTCTATCTATCTATCTATCTACATCTCTATATGTGCACTATAACCGCACAAAACTATACACACAGACATATGTACACATATATACCTTCACAGGCACACGCACACTCTTTCTATACGTGAATACAGAAATACATACATCCACAATATAAAATAAATATTAAGTAAGTAGATCCTCCGTCGGTTGCGTAGATGAGTACTCCGGTTGCTGAACTACTGAAACATTTCATTAGTATTGAACTGAACATGTATGCTATAGGCCATTTGACCCTTAATGTAAGATTTGGTCGGAATAATTGTGTATATTTATTTATATAAGGGCATTACTACACATGAATGCCTCACGCTATGAGGGACTCTAAGGTCAAACTACCATAATAAACACATTTTTACCGAACGCGAGGAAATGCAACTCTCAAAGCTGGCCTCTTAAAAACAGACTGAACTATATATCGACGATTTCGCAGTTATTAAAGCAATTTGTAACCTCTAGACAAGTCTATATAAATTCGGAAATGCTGCTCCTGTTATGTGATGCACGATGTCGCCTGATCGAGCATACATAGTTTTTGTCACCATTTTCAGATTTATAATCTAGAAAATCATGCTGATGAAGGGAATAAATATTTTTTTTTAGTATTCTGATCCTGAAACGCGTCCATGATTGACTGAGGCTGGTTAGTTTCGTTATTTTTTCCTTCTTGTTTTGCCTATGTGAGTTACAAGTATTGCTATCTGTTGGAGACATATTGTAGTAGTACAATTAGCACTTTAACTGCTATTTCTAAATTTCGGTATGTGGTGAAGCAACTGTTGCTGATCCCTTAATTATGTTTATATATATATATATATATATATATATATATAT
>NC_068986.1:19596742-19599683 GCF_001194135.2 Octopus bimaculoides | reverse complement strand
TATATATATATACGTTCACACCTAGGAAATCACGTTCGCTCTTCATAAAACACAACGATCTACCATAAGAATATACCGGTGTACACATTTTCTATACTTCACGATAGCTAAGAACACATAACAAAACAATACATAGACACACAGTAAATGTAGCGGTGAAACTCATATGCTTACCATCTCGATTAGAAACGGTCTAGCTTGCTCACACACACAAAACTATAATATCCTTCTCTTTATCTTCCTGTCTATTTGTCTGTCTCTCTATTTCTTCCCCTCTCTCTTTCTGTCTGTCTGTCTCCTGACAATATACGTACAAAAGCTTTATCCCAATTATATTAATACACATAATTGCATACATTTTGTACGTGTATGTACTCTTGTGTAAATACATACTTGAAGACTGCTGTCTCTCTCTCTCTCTCTCTCTCTCTATATATATATATATATATATATATATATATATTTATATACATGTATATGTGTGTGTGTGTGTTAGTGTGTGGGATTATGTACACATACATATGCATACCTATCAACATAAACGCACATACTAAAACAGTCACACACACGAAGCCTTTTCTGTCTCGCAAAAGTCCAATACCAGCACTTGTATACACACGCAGCGTCTCGTTTTCCATAAATGAGAATCGCTCACATTCCCACTAGCATGCACACACTGATGCACTCTACAAATCGCACACACACACAGACAGACATAAACACATACACACACACACACACACTCGCATAGATTCACACATCAATACGCAACCAGCTACACACATGCGCACACTCTGGCTTCCTTTTATTGACTTTACCCACATATTGTCTATTACATTTTCCAGTCACATACTCACATAACTGGACCATATCACACACACTCACACACACACACAATTCCACACACATAGACGCGCACACGCACATGTACATACATTGTTATATCTTGCTTAACAAACACACAATGGCTTATAGCCACGCGCTCTCTATACTCACAACATACAGAAATCTTTCTATTTCATAATGACAATAATCACGTGCTCATACACACGCTCGCAAACACACACACACACACACACACACACACACACACACACACACACACACACTCACTAACATACACTTAGTTACATGTATAAAGGGATACAGTCGTTCAATGGTACATACATGCCCACATAAACGTATACATATGACATACAAGTGTTGGACAAAATGGAAACACCTTAAATTTAAAAAAAAAATCTGTTAATATGGGGTAGGACCGCCTTTTGTAATAATTACAGTTTGAATTCTATGAGGTATAGACTTGAACAGAGTTTGAATTGTTTCCAATGGAATATTGTCCATTCTTCAGCTAAGACAGTTTCCAGTTCTTGTAGTGACTATGGTGCAGGATATCGACTCCTTACTTGTTTTTCTAAAAATGTACCATAAATGTTCAATAATATTGAGATCTGGGGACTGTGGTGGTCAGATAAGATGTTCAGCTTCACTAGAATGTTCCTCGCGCCATTCAGTAACAACATTAGCTGTGGGATTTGGTGCATTATCATCCTGAAAGACTGCGTTTCCCTCCGGAAACAGATCTGCAATGATAGAATCAATTTGATCAAATAAAATACTTGAATAGTCTTGACTATTAATTCTACCATGAAAGTCAAACATTGGGTCGGCGGAGTTCCAAGATATAGCCTCGCAGATCATCACAGATCCCCCTCCGTGTTTAACAGTTGGAAGAAGGCCGTCAGGGTTAAATGCTTCTTTTGGCTGTTTCCACACGTATACTCGGCCGGTGGTCTGAAATAAGGTAAAGAATGACTCTTCCGAGAAAATAATATTCTTCCACTGCTTTAAGGACCAATTCTGTAGGTTTTTACTCCAATCTAAACGCTTTGCAACCTTTGTTTTTGAAAGTAGTGGTTTTCTGATTGCAGCCCTACCGTGAAATCCGGCTTTGTGCAGTTCCCAGCGAACGGTTTTTGTGGAAACTGTGTTCCCGAAGTGGTCATTAAGCTCTGCAGTAATTTTGGGAGCTGTACTTTTGTGATTCTTCTTCCGGAGTTTTGTTTCGACAAGGAAATTTTTCCCTCTTTCTCAAAGGATGTCATCACTTTCGAAACAGAACTTCTTGATACACCAAACATTTCTGCTGTTTTCGTTACGTTAGCGCCTGCTATACAAACACCGACAATTTGACCTCTTTGAAAATCTGATAGATCTGTCATTTTAATGAAATTTAATTAACATTTTCTGATGATATCTGACAAGAAACAACAATTCTAGCAGAACATATTGAGCAACACTAATGATAAATAAAAAAAAAACATGAAAATAAACAAGCTTTTGATGGTTTTATAGACATTTCAAAATTATGACGCTATGATGCTAGGTGTTTCCATTATTTTGTCCAACCCCTGTATATGTCATATCAAAACCCCCTTCGGTCATGAATACCCATGGGATTCCACCTAGAGAGTTGCCCTCCGAGGGGCAAATCCAAGCAAGTATGTTTATGGAAGACCTGCAGTCGCCCATGCATACCAGCGTCCCTCTTCACGTCACCGATGTTATCGAAGGGAAAGGCAAAGACCGATAGAGCTTGACACAAGTGACGTCACAACTCATTTCTTCAGCTGAAGGACCGGGAATTGAACTCTCTAACACATGATTGTGAGTCCGACAACAGACATATTCATTCAACCTGTATTGACTGTATACGCACGTGTACGTACATGAAATCGAACATATACATTCAGTATATAATAGCATTACATAAATATTTATTTACACCAAAATGGTTGCCCTCATGTACACACATACGCGCAGATATATTTATAACTCATAAGCTTTCATCTCTACATACATATATATATGTATATATATATATGTATATACATATGTATATATATATATATATATATATATATATATATATATATAT
>NC_068986.1:19590444-19593772 GCF_001194135.2 Octopus bimaculoides | reverse complement strand
TATATATATATATATATATATATATATATATGTTTATATATGCATATATATGCATATATATTTATATATGTATATATATATATATACATATATGTACATATACATATATATATGATATGTTATAATATAATATAATGTAATATAATATATATATATATTATATATATGTATATATAAATATATCCACACAAATATATATTTGTATGTATATTCATATGTAAGTATGTATATATATATATAGATAGATATGTACACACAAACTTGTATATTCACACAAATACACACATATACATAGGAACGGAAGCAAATATAGAAATATGAATATCTTTGTGTGTTTCATATGCGTGTGTTTGTGTGTAAGTCAAATAAGTGTGTGTTTGTGTGTGCTTGTGTGTCTGTGTGTGTGTCTGTGCTTGTGTATGCAAGCAAATACACATACAATTGTTTCTTTGTTTGGCTTCCCATTAAATTTAATCTTTCGTTATTCGAAAGTCAAATACTTAGACAGCTTAACAATAAACACGTCTCCATCTTTGGACAGTTTTGTAAGCAATGGAGGAGATAGCTGGCTAGAAAGATACACACACACACACACACACACACACACACACACACACACACACACACACACACACACACACACACACACACACACACACACACATATATATATGTATACGGTTTAGAAATAGAGTGTGTGAGAGATTCAAAAATGAGAGGCTGATAAACCAAAGAAGAGAAAGATATAGAAGATATTGAACGTGGTAAAAATTGTAAGGGGCGAACAAACCATGACATAGATTTATATAAATTGACCGATAGACGAATGAATGTATAAATAATGTTTGGATGCGCTGTATTGGAGTTCTATCATAACTAGGAGCTAAAAGAAACCGAATTATCGCTTATTATTTTTGAAATTGTGTGGCTTAGTGGTTAAAGTGATGGGCTCAGGATTGTTAAATTGTGGCTTAAATTTCCGGACCGGGCTGTGCGTTGTATTCTTCTGTAAAAGACTTCATTTCATGCTGTGCCAATCCATTTAGCTGTAAACGGGTAACCTTGCGACAGACTGGGGTCAGTGCTGTGATCTTGGTCCTTTTACACCGTGGAAACCGGGTTACCTGCCCTGTGAACCCTAAGACTCGTATCATGTTTAGGATTTACTCTTTTACTTGTTTCAGTCATTTGACTATGGCCATGCTGGAGCACCGCCTTTAGTCGAGCAAATCGACCCCAGGACTTATTCTTTGTAAGCCTAGTATTTATTCTATCGGTCTCTTTTGCCGAACCGCTAAGTTATGGGGACGTAAGCACACCAGCATCTGTTGTCAAGCGATGTTGGGGTGGGGGGACAAACACAGACACACAAACACACACACACACACACACACACACACACACACATACACACACACACATATACATATATACGATGGGCTTCTTTCAGTGTATTTGTTTTAACTAAGACTTTTTTTCCTCCATTACTTAGCCTTTCACGTGATTAGTTGAAGGGAAAAGTGAAGAACGAGAAAAAAAACGAGAGTGAAAAATACAGTAAGGCGAAGAGTGAGAGAGAAAGAGGAAGAGTGTTTTGTATTAAGTCTATAAAATTGTACAAAAAGTATATAAAGTGCATTAAATAATCATCGTCAAATAATCCAATTTCCTTCATTTTCAATGATTAGCGGATGAGCGACTATCATGTGATACAGACACAACACAGGCCACGCTTTCAAGTTTTTTGGATAAATTTTTCAGAAATAACCCAACAGGTTTACCATTAATTCCGTGAAATATTCATGGGTCCCGTTAGTACATATTAATTTTCTAGTCAAGAAGTTTTTGCTACTAATACTAAAGAGAGCTTGCGACATTAATGGGAAAAGGAGTTGTTAAGTCGTGCGACAGATTAACTATCTTCTACCTGCGTAATTCACGTCACGATTTGAACTAACAACATTGAATATCATTATTCGATGTTGGTTAAGAGCGCAGGCTACTAACCTCAAGATTCCGCGTTCGATTCCAGGCAGTGACTGGACTTGGCAGAGCAAAAAAATTGGTACGACCACAAACCTGAAGGCATCGTCGAAAATAGAAATGCAAAAATCCTATGGGATTTTATGATTCAGCGCGACCATGAGAAAGAAAATAGGAAGCCGGACATAGACTTAATTGAGAAAGAAAACAAACTATGCTACATTATAGATATAGCATGCCCAGCTGACAACAAGGTATGCGATAAGGAAGAAGGAAAAGTCGAGAGCTATGACAAGTTAGCTTGGGAAGTTAAGCAGTTGTGGTCGATGAAACAGGTAGCTGTAGTACCAATAATTGTCGGAACCCTGGGAACAGTGAGGAAAAATCTCGAGAAGTACGTGCAACAAATAGGGGCTACAAAAAGGGTGGAGCACCTGCAGAAAACAGCACTGCTTGGAACCGCTCGAATACTGCGGAAGTTGCTCGAAAAATAAGAGGTGTTACCTTAGTTCACTGGTAGTGAACGGCTGACACTGAACTACATCTCCAGCGTTAGAATCTGTGCAAAGGCAATAATGATAATAATAATAATAATAATAATAATAATAATAATAATAATAATAATAATGATAATAATAATAATAATAACAACGCAAAATACCTTAGGAATGTGAACCCAGGTTCGAAATTTCCCCAAGACACCTGATGAAGGCTGGAGGGTATATCAGCCGAAACGTTGTGTTAACAACAAACATCCGTCAAATGCAAACAATGTCAATAATGTACATAATCCCTCATCTCTTAAATACAGAACTGTATTATCGAATATTATGATAAATATTGCGAAATATCCTGAGAAGCCCGAACGATACTGCCGGTTTGCTCACACATATATTTATGTAAGAATGTCTGTGTATGTATGTATGTATATATGTATGTATGTATGTATATTATTATTATTATTGTTCAGTAGTTTTATTTTTATAACGTGCTTTCACTTCACTACCGAGCGCAGCTCTGTGCGCCTTGGGTATGTGCTGTGGTTTGCTGTGGTGCTCTTATGTTTACTGTATTGAAAGTGTTTTGCGTAGAATGTGTGCAGTACCCAGTAGTGCAATTTTCTGTATGTTATCTATATTTGTAAGTCCTGGTGTTTTTGTTATGTATTTGTCTGAATATTTTTTTATTATACCTAAGGCACCTACTATGATAGGAATTGTTTCTGTTTTTAGATTCCACATTCGAGTTATCTCTATTTCCAGGTCTTTGTATTTTGAAAGTTTTTCCATTTCTTTTAGAGAAACGTTGTCATCTGCTGGTATTGATACATCAATTAGAAAGCATT
>NC_068986.1:19588296-19589403 GCF_001194135.2 Octopus bimaculoides | reverse complement strand
CATAATCTTGCAATAATGGTACGACTCATGTACTGAGAAGAGCATTATTACTGTGAAAACAACATCCATTCATGAATTTATTTATTCATTAATTTTTTTTTTTAATACATATTTTACCTGTGAATTCGCGTGTGTAAACTGGGAATGCATACAATGAGCTTCTCTGCCCTAGTTGTACGGAAAACACTCGGCAAGAAATGGAAGAAAATTTGAAGAAAGAAGAAAAACAACAACATAATAATAATAATAATAATAATAATAATAATAATAATAATAATAATAATAATAATAACAGCGACAACAACAACAATAATAATGATTTCATTTATTTGTCACAAGAGCGCGGAATGAGGGGGCGGTACAAAGACAGACATAAAGTGTGGGTGCTTACTTATGACATGGTCAAAAAATGAAAAGGAAGTATACACGGTGTAGACTGGGAAATAAGGGACATATGCATAACATATAAAAGTTTAACAAAAGTGGTGGGGAGGATGTTAGAAATGTGGCGCTCCTAATACAAGAAGCTGACATTTTTCATCAAATATTCATAATAATTCTTTCAAATATTGTCACAAGGCTTGAATCTTTGTGGGAAGGGTCTAGACAGTTACATTGGCAGAAGTTCTGTTACGTATTTAATCGTCTTTGAAAGGATGAAAGGTAAATCTGACATCGGAAGGGCGTGAACGAAATAGTTAAAAAGCCAAAAGAAAGACAAGGTATTTCGTCCGTTGCTCAAACAATTCTGAAATCTAACTGGCACTTTATTGCGTCGAACCAGAAAAGATGAAAGACAAAGTCGACAACCGCAGTATTTGAACTAATAACGTAAAGAGCTTGGAGAATGGGTTTGCGATGATGAATATAATGATGATGATGATAATGATGATGACGATGATGGTGATGATGGCGATGACAGCGATGATGAGGACATCCAAAACAAGTACAAATCCATAAATATTTGGATTTAAGTTATAGTCGATTAAATCGATCCAAGTAATTACCTGATACTTTAATCGACCTTTAAAGAACGAAAGGTAATGCTCGTTCCGGTTGATTTCGAACTCAAAGAATAGCATAGTAATTCAACAAACAGAAGACAAA
>NC_068986.1:19587129-19588286 GCF_001194135.2 Octopus bimaculoides | reverse complement strand
AAAAAAAAACCCAAAAAAAAAACCCAACAAAAAACAAAAACAAAAACAAAACAAAACAGTTTAATGAAAGAGTGAAATCCTAGCATTGTATTGGTCGGAAAAAGAAGAAACAAACTAATGTTCCATTATTGACATTACTATACCGAGAAACCAGAATATTGTGGAAAGGAACACGTAAGGAAGAAAAAAAAATCTTAAGTGGTTACAACATAGTGTAGCTTTCAAGAAGAAGAAGAAGAAGAAGAAGAAGAAGAAGAAGAAGAAGTGTGACACTAATAATAGTTGGAACGCTAGCATCGTCAGTTTCATTCTACTTCAAAGACGTAGAGCAAAAGAAAAGAAACACGATAAAAACGCCACGAAGATTTGCATTGCTTAGAACTGATATTATACGAAGGAAAGTATTTCCTGTCTCAAGTCTTTAAGACTTGAGAGAACGATACATTATTTTCACATTATTTTCATTTGACATTAGTCAGCACAAACACTACGTATAGAAACATGAACAGTAGTCAACAGATACACTGTGATTACAACTATAAATAAACAGAGGACAAATATATAAACAGAATAACAGCAACAACAACAGGAACAACAAAAAACGAATATTTTTTTGTAACATAGGCTCAAAGCTAGGCATTTTGGTACGTGGCTGCAATCAAGACTATCAAACAGTATTTAACAAGAGTGTATTTTTTCCAGCCAAAGTGTATAACAGATAGTATCTAAGTTCGTCTAATAATGATGAAAATAATTTCTGAATTTGGCGCAAGAACATACATACTTTAGGAAAGATTTGGGTCAAGCGAAACCAAGATTGGGGTGACTGACGTTAAACGCTCACTGCCCTGTACATGTCGCACAGTGCATTCGGTAGGAATTTCACTCAGCTATTCTATAAAGGATTTGCGCTGGAAAAGAGCAAAAACGTATCCAGAGAAATTCTGGGTATCGAAGGAAATTGATTGGTCTTCGTTGACTTTTTCATCTTACACTTAGAAATGAAGATGAGGCGCTGTCCTCCAGTAAATTTGCTGAAGGGTGAGGTGGCATACATGGTTTTGACTAACCAAGCGCCTGTGAATCAGCAAATGACAGCTGAGAAATATGAAGCGAGAGAGAGAGAAAGAGAGAGAGAGAGAGAGAGAGAAAGAGAG
>NC_068986.1:19586003-19586966 GCF_001194135.2 Octopus bimaculoides | reverse complement strand
AGAGAGAGAGAGAGAGAGAGAGAGAGACGGTGAGGGAAATAGAGAAGGGTGAATTTTTTTTCTTTGAGCGACGACGAGTCTAATCCAGGATCTTTGGTGCTGACAGTAGCAAAATTATCCAGGTAAAGTCGACGGGACTCTTAATCTATACTATCCAACAGCGCCCTGAACGGAAGACCGGTTAAGTTGTTCGGAATCTGGTTAGATTCAGAACACCAGGTAGATAACAAGTAGGATGAAGTGACGAGCCGGATGGCCAAACTCACCAAGAACTGGGCAGAGTAGCTAACACTAAAATGTAGAATGAAGGCAGCAAACGCTTACATCGCATCCAATCTCTACTGCCGCATAACTCTCATACCTTACCCTGCTTCTTGTCAGACCACTGAAGTACTTACCCTTCCACTTTGTGAGGAAGGGGCGATTTTTGTTGGCCAGACGATCCATTTGCTGTCAACATCCAATACACGAAGGTCTGGTCATGTGACAAATGACGCATAGATATGTATTCACCAGCGTTTCCTTGACAGTAAACAGGTTGTTTCAGAACCTAAATGTTTTCTGCATTTAATGAACGTCTGTTTCCTCCACTTTTAATAAACAGAGCATCTAGAGTATTACGTTGATAGCCGCAAGCGTAAGGCAATGTAAGCTGCTTCCTATTTCTTCTACCAAATTCTTTTGGCTGTATGCTCGTCCAGTTTTTGAAAAGAAGCAGAGCATATCAATACTGAAGTAGCCTATGCATTGATATCCTAAATGCCATCGCCGCCAGTAAGTTTTCAGATTGGCATAATGGTTGGAGCGTCAGATTAACTGTTGTGGGTATCTTATGTTGTTTCAAGATCCTTTTGTTTCCCATCCTTTCGAAGTCGATAAATTGTTGTCCATGATTGTGTGTGATCCCCTGCATTCAAAATTCCTCGCCTTGTTCCTAAACTCCTCCTCCTCCTCCTCCTCCTC
>NC_068986.1:19584278-19585605 GCF_001194135.2 Octopus bimaculoides | reverse complement strand
GTAGCTAAACTATGCGCAAATGCGTGCTCATCAGCCCTTCATTAACATTAAATAGGTCTGGTTACCGTTTGTCCGACACCATCATCATCGTCATCATCATCATCATCATCATCATCATCATCATCATCATCATCATACATTGAGGTCAAAATATGCTAGGGTCAAATTTGGTGTCTTTCCTCTTACGTATCGATGCCATTAGTAACCTACGAATTAAGTATTAACAACACTGTTTCTCCACAACATGATGGTGCTGGTAATGGAGGCGGCGAAGGTGGTGGTGGTGGTGGTGATGATGGGGGCGGGGGTGCTGGCGCTGGTGGTGAGCGGAAAGAGACACGTTTCGCATCTGTTAGAAACCATTATTAAAAGCCTAAAAACCTGATACTTTACGTGTTCATATCCCAATAAAGTTGACTTTGTTTTTCATCCATCACAACTCAATAAATATAATAATCAGTCTTGAACTGGAGTCGATCCGATCGACTATACGCCACCCTATAATTTTGTAGTCCTATATATAAATATGAAGGAACATAATCATAGATTCGCTTTAGAAGTGACATAAACATAATAATGGCGAACATGTATTATAAAGCGTTGTAAGTGGCTTTTCCCAGAGTACTTTTCGTAGGTACAAAGAGTACAATGAAATAATCGATGCTAGCTACAATGATTATATACGATGATAATGGTGATGATGATAATGGTGATGATGATGATGATGATGATGATGATGATGATGATGGTGATGTTGATGATGATGAGAAGGAGGAGGAGGAGGAAAATAGCGTGTAGTAAGATGAGAGAGAAGAAAAAAAAAACAGGAAGCGGCGGAGGGGTGCCAACGGCAATGATAACAAATTTATGATGGAGATGATGATGATGATGATGATGATGATGAACGTGAGGAGAAGTAGCGGGAGGAGAAAGGAAAAGGAAGGAAGGAAGGCGGCGGTGGAACGGAGAAGGAGAAGGAAGAAGAAGACGACGAATAATGGAAGATGAGTAGGAGGAGGACGAATGAGGAGGACGGGGCTGAGGGGGAGAGGAGGAGGTGGTGGAAGAAGGGGAGGCGTGAGTAAGTGTAGGATGATGGGGGAGTTTGTCTGCAATTAACACGGTAAGTTAGGTGATTCATCAGATTCTTAAATGGATTTCTTTTTCTCTTGTGAATGATGATTGAAATGTAGCCAACAAGAGATGCCTTTAGCAAAAGATTAATGTAGAAGAAAACCAAATTCAAAAGGTTAAGTATATGAATATAGACATGTATATATATGTATGTATATATATATTTAAATATATATATATATATATATATATA
>NC_068986.1:19582073-19583945 GCF_001194135.2 Octopus bimaculoides | reverse complement strand
TGTGTGTGTGTGTGTGTGTGTGTGTGTGTGTGTGTGTGTGTGTGTATGCGTGTATGCATGTATATATGTACATGTGTGTCTATGCATGTTTTAATATGTATGTATGCATAAATGTAAACCTGTTTTTCTTTATTATTATTGATTAAATGTGTAGGAGGGTAAGTTAGAATGCATATAACACTTATATAATATACATATATGTCTGTCTGTCTGATTGTACGTCTGTCTGTCTATATGTATGTGTGTATGTATGTCTGTATGTATGCATATATATATATATATATATGTGTGTGCGTGTGTGCGTGTGTGTGTGTGTGTGTGTGCGTGTGTGTGTGTGTGTCTGTGTGTGATGCTGGTACTTCCATCTACCTGTATCCATGCGTAACTAGGTTGCAGGTATTGCCGTGCATTAAAAATCTTGTAATCATGATATAACATGTTCGCTCTCACTGCATGGCGTTTTGTGAATTTGTATTTTACAAAAGCAAAAGGTTGCTCATGCGTTGAGGGTGAATTTAGGTAAACCACATAAGACAGATTGCTGGACCGTACGATGATCTTTTGATGTTATTCAAATGGACAGCTTTACAATATCTGATGTACTGAGTGCGCGATAGGTGAACCGCGATATGGTGAGGGATTAATGCATACATATATATATATATATATATATATATACCGGAGTAACTACATAAATGTGAAACAAGGTGGAAAAAATAGTACTCGAATACCAGAGGTAGAGTAATATGTTTTATTGAAAAGCAGCAAAAATATCACGAAAACTGTTACTCAGAGTTTCCTCTTGAGAATCTGATGAATCACTATTTTGTCCCAGCATGCTAACGATTCTTATTTCTTTATTGCCCACAAGGGGCTAAACATAGCGGGGACAAACAAGGACAGACAAAGAGATTAAGTCGATTACATCGACTCCTAGTGCGTAACTGGTACTTAATTTATCGACCCCGAAAGGATGAAAGGCAAAGTTGACCTCGGCGGAATTTGAACTCAGAACGTAGAGACAGACGAAATACCGCTAAGCATTTCGCCCGGCGTGCTAACGTTTCTGCCAGATCACCGTCTTAGGGCATTCTGCGTATTAAATACAATTACAGTGGGATGTAATATGTGTAATATGGCGGTAGATCTTCGTCGTTTGACATGAAGACTTAGCTGTTGGATCAGCTGAATTATCAGCTCTTGAATTATCTGCTCTCGAATATGTCGCTCAGAATTCTTCAGGCACGTGTACCCTTAACGTAATAGTAAGTGATAATGAGAGTTACATAGTGTGTAACAATGATGTAGTATTTGAATTGTAAATACAATCCACTTGATAGGCTCCTATACAGTTTCTATCTACCCAGTTTTACTCCAAAGCTATGACTCGCAGCAAGGCTGTAAACAATGGCATTTGACCAAAATATCACGAAATGAGATCGAATCCGGCAACTCGTGGTTCAAATTGAATTTATCAATCATTCGGCCACACTTCGCCTACACAAGTTATATAATGATTTCCTTTCGAAAAATTCAATCAACTGAGATTATCCATGTAATCAGTAATCACAATCTCCCTCTAAGGAATATTTAAAACCTAAAAAAAAAAGACAAGCAAGATATTAAACGCCAATAAATACATTTGATTAAAATTTTTGGAAAATTTATAAATATCGGAGGAGGGAGTCTATTCTCTGAACCGATGTTTTTATAACTGTTTTATAATTTTGTTGCTGTTTTTGGACCTGCCGAATTAATTTTTTCTAATTTTTATTCTAGTTTCGCTGTTGTTGTTTGGGAATTATTTTTATCGTATTATTTCGGATGGCGGTTCCTTAGCGTGAAAACTCAATGTAGAAGAAAGCAAAACTT
>NC_068986.1:19580811-19581495 GCF_001194135.2 Octopus bimaculoides | reverse complement strand
CTTCTTCTTCTTCTTCTTCTTCTTCTTCTTCTTCTTCTTCTTCTTCCACCTTCTTCTTCTTCTTCTTCTTCTTCTAGCCAAATTATCTTCCATTTACATCCATGAAATAATATCAAATAAATCAACGGAACTGACTCAAAAGAAGGAAAAAAAAAAATAAAGAAGCAAACCAAACCCTCTCATTGGCTTCAACATCACAACAGCTCATTTCCATTTTTCAAGAAAGTAGAGGAAAGAAGATTTATCAAGCTACAAGAATGTATTCTCTTCTTTAGACTTCTAATGCTCTATCTTAATTTCTTTTCAATCGTCCTCCATCTTTGCTCTTCCATTCACTCCAACACGGTCTTCTTTCTTTCTTTCTTTCTTTCTTTCTTTCTTTCTTTCTTTCTTTCTTTCTTTCTTTCTTTCTTTCTTTCTTTCTTTCTATTGTCCTCCCCTCAAATGTTGGCACACAACTGCTGATATGCATACTCACTCAGTTGGCCCACAGATGTATGTATGTATGTATGTTTTTAAGTTTGCATGTATGTATGTTTGTATGTATGTATGTATGTATGTATGTATTGTATTGTATCTATATAGCTTGCCCACAGCTCTCGAGTTGAAATTAGTTAAAGAAGTTTATGTGTATGCGTGTATATATATATATATATGAATATGAGAATTATATATATATATATA
>NC_068986.1:19577521-19580801 GCF_001194135.2 Octopus bimaculoides | reverse complement strand
ATATATATATATATATATATATATATATATATATATATATATATATATATATATGAATATGAGAATTATCTAGAAAATGGATATTTCCACACAATCACTCGGTGGTAGTAATTCAACTATATAACAATGCGCATGCATATAAGGCGTTTGTGTATATATGTATGTATATATAAGTACGTTAGTGTGTTTGTATACACATAGATTTATGCACATACATACATACATAAATACATACGCTCATCGCAACCAAACTCTCTTGCAGCTATTTATGAACACACGCATATACATACATACACACAAATACATATACCTCCACATCCATATTTTTCGGTCAACATCCGAGAGAATGTGCAAATTTCGCATTCATATCATATATCAAGACTTGCATTTGGTATAACTTAGTTTTGCGCTGGTTTTTAACCCAACGCTATTTTTGCAGTCCATTTCCTGCTAAAGTTAATCAAATATAAGAACCAGCGTTATTCCATAAACGCCACATATAACAACTGAAAGAAATTCCTGCTGGAAATCTAGAAACGAGGTTCTAATGATTCAAAAACGACCCAAACCACGAAATAATTACATCTTTGTATGAGGAAATATGTATGTATTGTTCGTTTCGTGTTCATTGATTTTTGTTTGTTCTTTTTCTTTAGATTCTTTCCGTGGTTATAAATCGGCAAATCGTGCTTTGAGTTGCTGTTGTCGCTGATATATTTTTGCGTTGTTTGTTTTATTGCTTCCGTTTCTAAGTATTGTTTTCTATCATTTCTTTTTTTATAAGGCGGAGAGTTGGTAGAATCGTTAGCATGACGGGCAAAAGCTCAGCAGTATTTCGTCTGTCTTTACGTAACGCGTTCAAATCCCGCTGAGGTCGACTTTGTCTTTTATCCGTTCGGGGTCGACAAAATAAGTACCCGTTGAGCACTGGCGTCGATGTAATCAACTAGCCCCTCAGCCTCTATCCCCCACCAAATTTCAAGCCTGGTACCAACCATACAAAAGATTATTTCTTTGCAGTAAAGTGGCGAACTGGCAGAATTATTAGCATGCCGAACAAAATGTTTAGCAGCATTTCGTCCGTCATTACGTTCTGAGTTCAAATTCCACCGAGATAGACTTTGCTTTTCATCCTTTTCTGGTCAATAGAAAAAGTACCAGTCAAATATTAGAGTCGACGTAATAGGGTTCCCCTTCTCAAAAACTGTTGACACTGAATCGAAATCTAGAGCCATTATTTTGTCATTGGTGGTGGTGGTGGTGGTGGTGGTGGTGGTGGTGCCTGTGATTTTTCTTATATCCATCTTCCTCATCATAAACCTCCACCTTCTTCCTCTCAACATTTACATCTTCATTATTGTTTTTGACGCATTAACACACTCGTTCTACTGCTGCTGCTGGTTTTGTTGTTATGAATATAACTAGTAATACTAATGATAATGTTGCTGTCATACGCCTAACTATTACATTTCAACTCCTGCGTGAAAACGATTTCTGGCATTCTCATAAACCCCTACAGATATTTAAAAATGATCACGGGACGTAACAGCCACAAATATAGCGCCAGATACGCCATAATGTGATAAAAATATTAATAGCACAGAGCTAATGATAGAGTATTAAGAAGTATAGGCCAGTTCCACAATGTGGCCACATCCACTTTTCTCAGTTCTGAAACGTGCCCCTTTTTCCAAATCGTACGATTTACTCCTTTCTCCCTGCCTTATAAATTCTCTCTTCTCAGACCTACTAGTAACTGTAATTATTGCTAAGGTATTCTGATACCAAATTTGTAAAATTTGAATATATTTGTAATACCCCTTGCAGACGGATTTAGTACTGACAGTCTGTGCTATGTACCAGTATTAGGCTGTTCTGTAACTACAGAATTTTTCATACAAGGAATTTTACAGTGCATTTACAGATTTTTCTCAGGGTGGTAATTTGAAAACACGGTGCCGCGCAGAGCGCGACATCGCACTGCTCACGCACACACACTGTTTTAATGGGGTCAGTACTGCTTCCCGTTTGCAATGTGTTAATGAACAGTATCTTTGTTAATATTCAACATATGCGCCATAAAATATGTCTAATTCTTAGTTCAAGTTCTACGAAAGGTACACTAATATCTGTCAAGATTTTTGATAAATAAAATTTTATTCTTTTCGTACAAAAAGAAAAATGTCATTTCTACGAACCACGAAAGGGCGAAAGAGTTTGGGTGCTATTGCTCTTGGTGTGATTGTAATAGTATTCTAAAAGTTAGCTGCTGGTCGTTGTGTTGCTGTCGTTGATGATCATTGTGGTCGCTGTCAGCGATTCAGCAAATGTCCGCGTCTGTTCGCCGTCCGTCTGTCATCGCCTCCTCTCTGCTGTCATCGCCTCCTCTCTGCTGTCATCGCCTCCTCTCTGCTGTCATCGCCTCCTCCCTGCTGTCTCTCAATCCTCTGTCAAAGCTCTCTATCAAGTAATCAAAGTGTGTCAAATTTATATATATATATTGATGATTAATCCCAGAAAGAAGCGCATCAAAAGGTGCAACCGTCGCTGGAGCCTATCCCACGCAAAGTCTTGATTGGTAAAATTTTGTTGATCATGCGAGTAATATTCTAGCAAATCGCGACATTGAGTGATTGCAGATTATCTTGCTATGAAATAAAGAAACGCATCACGCATTTTCCAAATTGCTAATAATGATGATGATGATGATAGTGATGATAATGATAAAGTTGCTACTGACGGTGATTATAATAAAGTTGATGATGATGATGATGATAATGATGATTGGGGCGATGGTCAGAATTATAATAAGAATGATAGTGGCGCCGATTATGCTGCTGCTGCTGCTGGTGATGATGACGAAGACGACGACGACGATGATGGCGACGGTGACGGCGACGAGTATGACAACCACGTGGGTGATGATCATCATGATGTCTGTTTTAAACACCATGCCTTCTGCTATTTGACCAACAACATTCTGACCCGCCTCCACATGCTATGGTTACTGCTACTCCTGCTTCTACTACTACTACTACTACTACTACTACTACTACTACTACTACTACTACTGTTGCTGCTGCTTCTGCCACCATCCTACTTGAGTTTCTTGTACATTTAGCCATCGCCATATTCGTTTTCCTTATCTTGTTCTCGATCTTATTTTCCTCTTCTTGTTCTTCTTCTTCTTCTTCTTCTTCTTCTTCTTCTTCTTCTTCTTCTTCTTCTTCTCCTCCTCCTCCTCTTCTTCTTCTTCTTCTTCTTCTTCTTCTTCTTCTTC
>NC_068986.1:19577140-19577511 GCF_001194135.2 Octopus bimaculoides | reverse complement strand
TTCTTCTCCTCCTCCTCCTCCTCTTCTACTTCTTCTTCTTCTTCTTCTCCTTCTTTCTCTGCTTGGTATCACTATTATTAATGTTGTCGGTTATAATAGTAGTAATAGTAGTAGTAGTAGTATTAGTAGTAGCAGTATTAGTAGTAATAGTAGTACTACTACTAGTAGTAGTAGTATTTCATTGTTACTTTTGCCCTCAAGCTCAGCAGATACTTGTGTTACCGGAAACAATAAACCATTACTTTATTTCCTATCTCAAAATACTTGAGTATCAATCGAAGAGATGGAAAGAGAAGATGAGAGAGAGAGAGAGAGAGAGAGAGAGAGAGAGAGAGAGAGAGAGAGAGAGAGAGAGAGAGAGAGAGAGAGAG
>NC_068986.1:19572932-19574237 GCF_001194135.2 Octopus bimaculoides | reverse complement strand
ATATATGTATGTATATGCATATATACATATGCCTCTGTGTGTGTGCATATATATATATATATATATATAAATATGGACATACATACGCGTATATGTGTATGCATACGTAATCAGACAATCATTTATACATACACACACATGCATATGTATTGTAGATATATATTTTATTTGTCTACAATGTCTTAGCACAAATGTGTACATGCAAGCATGTACAATTAAGTCATAGTAATTGACAGTGAAGAGAGACAAAAAACAAGGAAGATAAACTGCTGCACTCAGAAACAGAACAATTTAGAGTTAGACAATCAAAACAGCGATGTGCTTAACCTAAGCTGTCTACCAGAACATTTCTGTTAAAAGACGATAAAAACCATTAAATAGAATATATGAGAAAAGAAAACTTGAAATAGCATAAAATATAATGTAAAATGTTCTTCCTTTTAGGAAATATTACAGAGAACTTACAAAGTAAATTAGAAAATTGAGAAAAGAAGCAATTACATAAAAAGAAATAGAAATAACGAATGTGAAATAAAATTAGGAGAAAGTTTAAAGAAAATAATTTTAAATTGAAATTACAAAAATTGTAAATTTAGATTAAGAATTGAACAAATCTGTACGTAGATTGATGTGGAACCGCACATAGATTGATGTGTCCCGCAGTTTTAACTTATAATATGGTCAAAGCTGTTTCTCATAATTATAAATACATCAACCTATTTTTGTATAGATGAAAATGTAGCTTTACTTCTGTGTAATTCTGCATGTCTTTATTACTTTTAACAGTCTCCAAGTCTATGATTATAACATTTTACATAACTTTCATAACCGTATAGTAAATTTTCATTGAGCATATTTTGTAATTTTTGAATTTCATAATGTATTTCTGCCTGTCACTTTTCGTCGTGTTTAAATACATGTTAGCTTTATGTCCAATGAGGAGCATGTCGTTGAGATGTGGCGAATGGTGATGAAAGAACATGACTGAGTGATTGGTCGAACACTTAATCGAACAATCAATCAGTTAAATGGTTAAATAATTGACCAATTTTGAAAAAAAAAACACCGAAACACACAGAGGATACGTGTGTTTATTATTGGCATAACAGACCCTCCTGAGATACATACAAATATGTTTTTATACACATGTTCAAAAAAGAAGCTTGAAAACGAAATTCAGAACCGAACTAATCCTTTATCATCAAGCAAGCAAGGCAGACAGTCAACCAACCAACCAACCAACCAACCAACCAACCAACCAACCAACCAACCAACCAACCAACCAACCAACCTTCTAACTAGCCA
>NC_068986.1:19568834-19569501 GCF_001194135.2 Octopus bimaculoides | reverse complement strand
ACATACACACATATATATACACACACACATACACACACACACACATACACACATATATACTTTATATATGTATCCACTAATAAAACATTTATGCATGCATGTGAACAAATGCATGCAATCATATACGTCTCTCTCTCTCTCTCTCTATCTCTCTCTTCCTCTTTCTCTCTCTCTCCCTCTCTCTCTCTCTATGTGTGAGTGTGTGTGTTGTGTGTTTGTGTGGGTGTGTCTTTGTGTGTGGGCGAATTTTTTTTTTTTTTTTACCACACCTCGTGTTTTTGGTTTCTGTTAACCACAGAAGATAAACGAATCTACTTCGAGCAAACATTTCTTTGGTGTTCTGTTCAAATGCTGAGCATATGCGTTTGGCATTGAGTGTATATATGTGTATATGTGTATGTATATGTGTATGTGCATATATTTGTGTTTGTGTGTTTGTAAGCGCGTAAATGCGCTTATCTCGCTGAAATATAATTATGTGTAATATGAAAAAAAAATTAAAAAATGCATTTTATTTGAATATATAAACATTGATTTATTCTCAGTTCATCTCAGTTCCATTATATGTGTGTGTGTTTGTTTGTGTGTATGTATATGTATTTATTTATGCATGTTTCTCTGAATGTATGTATGTATGTATGTATGTATGTATCTATCTATCTATCTA
>NC_068986.1:19568590-19568824 GCF_001194135.2 Octopus bimaculoides | reverse complement strand
GAGAGAGAGAGAGAGAGAGAGAGAGAGAGATAACGCGAGAAAAAGAGGAACATTACATGTGTGTTTTTACAGGTATTTGTATACATATGTTCACACATATTTGTTGGCATATCAATCAATATACATGTTTATAGATATGTATGTTTGCCTGTGTCTATATATATTTATTTACATATAAGTACACACACGCACACACACACACACACACACACACACACACACACACACACACAC
>NC_068986.1:19567349-19568580 GCF_001194135.2 Octopus bimaculoides | reverse complement strand
TATATATATATATATATATATATATATATATATATGTACACATCCGCACAAAAAAACATAAGATATATATACGTTAACGCACACAAACACACACGCACACTCACAGATACATGCACAGATCTATGTACAAACATACATAGAGGTACAAACCGGATTTCTAAATCAATATCTTATTCTTCAGATCATATCCCGATGTCTGTAATTAACACAATTCCACAGAATGACTGGCGGTATGGTAGTAGGTGCATCTATGACAGGTATTTCTGATACATTGCTACATTTATCAAATAAATATTTAAGTGATTTAACACGTCGACATTGCCTAAGAGATCATCGAGGAAGAGAACGCCAAGTGATAGATCAGCGTACATGACCTTAACACGTTAAATATCTTTGGCTGATGTGTCTATTTGATGTTGTACAGTTTGATACCGGTGGGTAGTGCGTTAGAGTTTAAGGTATAGAGGTTAGTTTTATTTTGAACTAAATTTATCAAACGTATCTAAAACAGGGGTCTGCGGGGTGAGATGTACTATATGCTGATATACTAAAGTACTAGAGCGCTAAATTTCCTCCAAGTGGGTCATAATGGAAAATAGATATGACCTAATCTATTACAAATAGGATATATTGATAACTTCGTATTTTGTACATAAATATTCTATGTAAATTTAAATTATCTAATATACTCTGCCTTTTCACAGTATGTAATACATGATATGAAACAGATTGTCCTGGTATTTAGAGAAAGTACAGCTAGCATCCATAATATATATTATTCATTATTAGGCAGGAGTTACAGAATCACTTAAAGGCCGGGTGATTCGCACGTTGACGCTTGTCAAGTTTGATGAGTGCCAATGTACCAAACTCTCGGCCTTTCAAGTCACTCTGTAACTCTTGCCGACTAACACACCAACGGCCCCACCTCCACACCACCACACCTCCATAACACATACACATGTATATGAGCATATACATTTATGCATACATACACACAGGCACGTATATAAACAGACACACAGACACACACACACACACACACACACACACATATATATATATATATATATATATATATACATACACGTATATCTAAATAGATGCATATAAATATATATATATATGTATATATGTATCTGTCTGTCTGTCTCTCTGTCTGTCTTTCTGCCTGTCTATCTATCTATCTATTTATCTATCTATCTATCTATCTATCTATCTATCTATCTGC
>NC_068986.1:19564003-19567339 GCF_001194135.2 Octopus bimaculoides | reverse complement strand
TATCTATCTATCTATCTATCTATCTATCTATCTATCTGCACGCACGCACACACACACACACACACGCACACACACACGCACAAACACACACACACATACACATATATATATATATACACACACGTATATCTAAATAGATGCATATAAATATATATATATGTATATATGTATCTGTCTGTCTGTCTCTCTGTCTGTCTTTCTGTCTGTCTATCTATCTATCTATTTATCTATCTATCTATCTATCTATCTATCTGCACGCACGCACGCACACACACACACACACACACACACACACACGCACAAACACGCACAAACACACACACATACACGCGTGCGCTCACGAATGTATGCATATTCGCTTTCTCTTTTCAATATAGAAAATATATTTTAGACAATCATCTGCTTAGTAGCAACAACATGAAAGAAACCGTCTTGTATTGTTGATCATTCTTTAAATCTAAAGAAAGTCTTATAAATTTTTCGTGGTTCTAATACTATGGTCATTTCTAGCTCATGAATTAAGGATTTGTGTTTTCTCTCCAAGCACCCAAAAGTTCAGCCATACTTTGCTCCAGACCGCTTATGTATTCTGTTGTTCTGATAATAATAAATATGAAACCGGAAGTGTATCTTGGGTACTGGATTTGCAAACTTCTTATCAACGGTCCATACATGACCTATTTCTCTTGTATTTTTCAAACCACATTGGTCTTCAGACAACAACCGATTCCCACAACGGAATATATTTGTTCGTTGTGGTCCCACACAACAATATTTGGGTGGTTTTATGGCTGTTTTAATTGTTAAGTTCTTCCAATATTCTTTTGATCCATCGCTCTCGGTATCGTCAACTTCATCTTTGAGTGATTTTTTTTGTTATCCTGTTTCAGACAGTTCTAGAAACTGCATCATGCCTCATAAGAAAATAATTTTTGGAAAACATTCTCTCGCTTTTCGCAATAATATGGCTGATGTTGCAGTCTTGATCAATTATGTATGTATGTATGTATGTATGTATGTATGTATGTCATTATTCAGTTTATTTCAAGATTTCTCGCTAATAGAGAAAGAACTGGTTTCTAACCTGGATCTAAGGCTCCTTCATCGGAATTTCAACATCAACAACAGGGTATGTATGTATGTATGTATGTCTGTCTGTCTGCCTGTCTGTCTGTCTGTCTGTCTGTATGTATGTATGTCTGTATGTATGTATGTATGTATGTACAGATTTATATGTTTTATGTATGTGCTCTCGTGCATATAATTACATATCTAGACATGCTCATATATATTTAAATTATAAATTTCTAGAAAGTTTCACAGATTTTTACAGTTCCAGTGATGGATTGGATCTGTAGTCTTCGAATTAGCTTTCTCCTTTCTGGTTTTGAGAAGCCTAATCTCTCAAGATTGCTATTTAGGCAGTGTGCTACATATCCCAGGGCCCCGATAATTACAGATATAAACTTGAACTTATAATATGAATAGAGTAGCTGGAAATTTCTCAATAGTTCAGCATAGGCGTTCCCTATTTCGCTGATCTTCAGCTTTATGTTAACATCCGCTGGGTAGCTAATTTCCACAACTGTGAACAGTTTCTCTTCTCTATCACAAATCATTATATCAGTTCTGCTGTGCTTGCATTTTATTAAGGTCTTCACTGGTACATTCGACGGTATTCCTTTTTATTATGAGTGGCTATGTTTTCTACCATATTGTGGGTCCTTATTTTTTTGTCCTCGGGATTATCTTTCCGATAAATTTCATTAAAGAATGTCCTAGCTACAGCGTCATGTTTCATTGGTAGATAACACCGTGATGACATTCTCGGACAGCTGAGGTGATGTGGGTGATATTTTCAGTATCTACAAAGTCTGCATCGGTTGTCACACTTTGCGGCTTTACCCGCACTTCTATCCCTTTTGTGCATCAGGTACTTGGTTGATATTTCCTGTTCTTGGATTACAAACGCATAATCTTCAAAGTGGGAGGTAGTAATCCGGCTATTCGTCCATGATAAACTGCTTTGATTATCGATGTTACTATCATCGCGGAGCTTTCTAGTAACAAATCCATGCATAGTCTTCTGCTCATACAGGCTCATCTTTTCATCCCATGATACATTGCGGTAGAATCCTGCGACTTCTTTGGGCAAGCATTCTAGGTTATCAGATGTATGTATGTATGTATGGATGGATGGATGGAGGGATGGATGGATGGATGCTTGTATGTATGAATGTATGTATGTATTTATGTTTGTATGTATGTAAGTGTATCGGTATCTATGTATTTTCCTTATTTCTTTATTGCCCACAAGGGGCTAAACATAAAGGGGATAAACAAGGACAGACAAACGGATTAAGTCGATTACATCGACTCCAGTGCGTAACTGCCATTTATTTAATCTACCCCGAAAGGATAAAAGGCAAAGTTGACCTCGAGGGAATTTGAACTCAGAACGTAGCGGCAGACAAAATACCGCTAAGCATTTCGCCCGGCGTGCTAACGTTTCTGTCAGCTCACCGCATTATATCTATGTATTTTCCTTTAGCATCTATGTATTTTTTTTTTTAGTTTTATGTAAGTTCTGATGATAGTTCAACCTCGTCGCTAACAAAGTGGCAAGAATTTTTGAGGTAAGGGATTTTACATGTATTTTTGAATATTTGGTTGAGTTGGTGTGTTGGTGGATACACCCAAATATGTGCATCGATTCACCTAAAGCATTTCAGATGGAGAATCTTTGAAATGTCTTACATATCTTCATTGTATCCCGTATAGATTGGATTTGGAGAAACTGTCAGTTTCGTTTGCTCTTACTTCGAAAAACCTAGTATTTCTATGTATGTATGCATGTACGTACGTATGTATATATATGTATATATATGTATGTATATATGTATATATGTATGTAAATATGTATATATATGTATGTATATATGTATATATGTATGTAAGTATATATATGTATGTATACATGTATGACGAGAACAAGAAAGGCGGGAGAATCAGCTAAACTCACGTACAAATTCTACTAAGCACTAAACTTGCTATTTCAAACATATAGGAGCTGTTATGTAGTCATTACCGAAATGGCTGTGTGGGAAGTAGCTTGCTTACCAACCACATGGTTCTGGGTTCAGTCCCACTACGTGGCACCTTGGGCAAGTGTCTTCTACTATCACCTCGGGCCGACCAAAGCCTTGTGAGTGGATTTGGTTGACGGAAACTGAAAGAATCCCGTCGTATATATGTATATATATGTATGTATGTGTGTGTATATGTTTGCGTGTCTGTATTTGTCCCCCCAACATCGCTTGACAACCGATGCTGGTG
>NC_068986.1:19560933-19563796 GCF_001194135.2 Octopus bimaculoides | reverse complement strand
TATATATATATATATTCTCGTATATGTGTATATATATATGTATATATGTGTGTGTATGTATATATAATAAAAAATATTAGGTGTTTACAGCTAAGATCTTGTTTACCAGTGCGTTGTGTATGTAGCGTTATTGAAAATTGAACAAATTAACAGCGCCAAAAAAAAAAAAAAAAAAAAAAGAAATTGAAAGAAAGAAATGAAACAGAAAAACAAAAAAAATCACGATATAATTGTTTAGCGTCTAGAGAATTTATCTCGTCAATTTATTAGAAGTAGTTCATCTGGAGAAAAAGTAATAGTAATAGTAGTAGGAGTAGTAGTAGTAGTGGTGGTGGTGGTAGCAGTAGTAGTGGTGGTGGTTGTAGTAGTAGTAGTAATATTAGTAGTAGTAGTAGTGGTGGTTGTAATAGTAGTAGTAATATTAGTAGTAGTAGTAGTAGTAGTAGTAGTAGTAGTAGTAGTAGTAGTAGTAGTACTAGTAGTGGTAGTAGTAGTTGTAAATGAAGTATAAAAAGAAGAAATTTGAAATTGAAAACGAAAGAGAGGATAATAAGATAAGAGAAAAAAAAAACTGCTGAAGTGAAAGACATGCATTATTAACATAGATGCTGGAAAGAAAAAAAAAAGTTAAAAAAAAAAAGAAACAGAGCGATGAAGTGCCAGAAACACTAGATATGTGTGTAGGAGGATAAACGTTTCGAAAGAACATTCTCGGGTTACTAGGACTATGCCTCAGGCAAATTTGTGGTTGAGAAATCTGCAATTCATTCGGAAAATTTGATGTTTGATCTGGGACTTAAATATATATATACATATACATATATGTATGTATGTATGTATATCTATCTATCTATCTATCTATCTATCTATCTATCTATCTATCTATCTGTCTATCTATCTATATATATATATGTGTCTTCTGTTTTGAATAGGTGGTCGTTTAAGCCGCCACGACCGCCATTACGGATTCAGGCGTCAACACTCTAGACCTTCAAGAACATCTGAAACTTTTAATATCCTTTGCAACTGGATTGAGGAAAAGAAACAGAACACAAAACAAAACCACAAAGAATCTATTGAAGAATTGGTAAAGATAAATCCTATGATTCTAGAGTTTTGAAAGACCTTTGTTATTCTTTTTTCAGTAAACGTTTCAGTTAATGTTTCAGTCAATGGACTGCAGTCATGGTGGTGGGGCGCTGCTTTGAAGGTATCAGACAACTAATGCGACTTGTGGTAATTTGAATGTTTTAACGTTAAAATCGGGTATTCGTTACATCGCCCTATTTTGCTGAACTGTTGAGTTACGAGGACTTAAATATGTCGGCACCTTTTGTGGAATATTTGGAGGTGACAATTAAAATAATACACACATACATGCATACATACATGCATAAATACATCCATACATACATATGTACATATATACATAAACACATCTATCTGTCTATTTATATTTATAGAGAGACATATGTATATGTATATACCAGACAACACTTGCCCATGGTAACGTTCAGTGAGGCTGAAACAGATACCAGCCAGTCGCATAGCAAACTTCTTAAATCATACAGATTTGCTGGCCTTTATATAGTCGAACTCCCTAACGCAAGATTCTATTATTACACACAGCTGACAATGTAGTTGATTTTTCACATGCAAAATCCAAAATATGTTGAAAGCTGTTCTCTAAGAGTAGGATCATATCCCGCAAATGCTACATATCTTCACTTATATCATTTTTTATCTCTAAGACTCTATTGGCCCTTGGCAAAACGCAGCTTAGACTCATCAGTTTTGAAGATGATTTTTCAGTTTTGGGTTCAAATCTGAATTCAAACTTGTTTATTTATGGATAGACGAATATGTACATAATCTGATTAGTAGACTATTACAATTCACTCTCACCTAAATTATCGTGGTTCATCTTGCTTCCAATATATATATCCGAATATATTCTTACCTGCATCTACAGGGTATCCACAAAGTCTGAGTACACAGGGATTAACACATACTTTCAGAAATAATTATATCTTATATTTAATTGTTTATGTTATGATTTTATTTACTCCATGTACCCAGACCTTGTGGACACACTCAGATTCATATTCTGGAGATGGACTCAAATGGTTATGACTCCCTTAGAACCTATGTTCTCTTGTACATATCTCATAAGTCATTAGGTCTATAACTATTGAAATAAGAATTAAAAGAGCTGCACACAAACACACTAAAAAATAGACTGGTTTATAACTGAATGCCTGGTTTACGACATTAACAAATATTCTAAAGACAACCTAGACACCAGCAGTCTTTTAACTGCAGTTTGTGCCCTGTTATGAGAACGAAGATTCCTTATTAACCACTCTCCTTCGCTCAACATTTTCAGAAATAGATAATAGACGAATTTTATTTATTAGTATTGTGGTCATAAAGCTCTGATAAAAAGCAGGCTTAAAAACTAATTACTGATTTTCTGAGTCGTTACGCCTAGTAGAGTGTGGTATGAGAGTTAATTGACTCTAATTGCAGTTAGAGAAATATGGTCTTCGCTGGTAGATCACGGAGCAAGACATATGTTAAAGGTGAACCAAATATGCAATAAGATTTAGACTTTCAATAGCATTTTAGTGCCTGAAACTGCGAAATTATTGACCCATGGAATGGAATTTCTCTTTGTGTACACTCCAAAGATTTTGAACCTTTAAGCATACAAAAGTAACAAAAGTTATAAAATTTATTTCAAACATTGGCACTTTACCCGAAATTTTGGTGAAGGGAAAATCAATTAGATTGATATCGATACTTGTCTTCTAATTTTATTTAATTGATCACAAAAGTATATATATATATATATATATATATA
>NC_068986.1:19556789-19559753 GCF_001194135.2 Octopus bimaculoides | reverse complement strand
ATATATATATATATATATATATATATATATATATATATAGAGAGAGAGAGAGAGAGAGAGAGAGGGAGAGGTAGAGAAGGGAGAGATGGTGGAAGAGATATGCAAAGAGTAATGTTAGTGTGTGTGAGTAGGAAAGAGAGTAAGAAATAGAGAGATATATTAGAAAGATAGAGAGATAGAGAGGGAGAGAGAAAGAGAAAGAGAGAGAAAGAGAGAGAAAGAGAGAGAGAAAGAGACAGAAAGAGAGGCGGAGAAACATGGGATGAGAGAAATCACCCCCTTGTCTACTGTTGGTAATTTATCTGTAATGTTAATCTCGGTGGGGATTCGAACTTAAAACGCTTAATCTGAAGCGTCTATTGCTAGGCATTCTGAATCACTAAACGCCATCACGAACAACCACTCATCATCCCCGCCAGCGCCGCCACCACCATCACCACCAATGGCAGCTCTACTACTACTACTACTACTACTACTACTACTACTACTACTACTACTACTACTACTACACGATGGTGATTATCTTCCATTTCACCACCGATGCAGCTCGATAAGTCACGAGGTACACCAAAGTTATTTCATTTTATCTTCCATCTCTCTAAATATATATATATATATAAATAGGCACCTTTCACCTCTCATTGCGAAAAAACAAAATTTACCAAATACTTGAAAGTAACCAATAGTGTTTTATAAATAATTTCACCGTTGCCTAGTAACCTGAGTGACCCGGCTATATGACCTTTACTGATGTGATTTCAGTTTTTTTTTTATATATTGACAACAACGGTAATAATAACAACAATAATAATGATGTTGCTGCTTCTGCTGCTGCTGCTGCTGCTGCTGCTGCTGCTGCTGCTGATGATGATGATGATGATGATAATAATAATAATAATAATAATAATAATAATAATAATAATAATAATAATAATGATAATGATAATAATAATAATAATAATAATAATGATAATAATAATAATAATAATAATAATAATAATAATAATAATAATAATAATGATAATGATAATAATAATAATAATAATAATAATAATAATGATAATAATAATAATAATAATAATAATAATGATAATGATAATAATAATGATAATGATAATAATAATAATAATAATAATAATAATAATGATAATAATAATAATAATAATAATAATAATAATAATAATAATAATAATAATAATCCTTTCTACTATAGGCGCAAGGCCTAAAATTTTGCGGGTGGGGAACCGTCGATTAGCTCGACACCAGCACGAAACTGGTACTTAATTTATCGATCCTGAAAGCATGAAAGGCAAAGTCGACCTTGGCGGAATTTGGACTCAGAATGTAAAGACAGACGAAGCATTTCGCCGGGCATAATAATAATAATAATAATAATAATAATAATAATAATAATAATAATGATGATGATGATGATGATGATGATAATAATAATAATAATAATAATATCTATTGCTAATCTATTACAAATAGCATGACTCAATGGATGATCTGTTAGAAATAGCATGTTTCAAATTGTGAGCTTCTAGAAAGGCAATGGCTCTATTACTGATATGAGGACTATGGGTCAATAGTTGACCAACTACAAAAAGCATAGCTCAATTTGTGACTTGTTGCAAATAGCATGGCTCAACTTTTGACTTACTAGAAATGATATGGCTCTGATACGTTTAAAGAAATATAGCTCAACTTCTGTTCTTCAACAAGGAATGTGGTTCACTTTCTGATCTAGAGACAACTTGGCTCAATTTCGTTTTTCTTTATTGCCCACAAGGAGCCAAACGTAGAGGAGACAATCAAGAAATACCGCTAAGCATTTCGCCCGGCGTGCTAACATTTCTGCCAGCTCGCCGCCTTGGCTCAATTTCTGATATGTCGGAAGAAGCATGGCTGAATTGTTGGCCTACAAATAATAGCATGGCTCAATTATTTAACTAGTTCCCTTTCTGATCC
This sequence comes from Octopus bimaculoides, assembly GCF_001194135.2. NCBI lineage: Eukaryota > Metazoa > Mollusca > Cephalopoda > Octopoda > Octopodidae > Octopus > Octopus bimaculoides. The sequence goes on along the minus strand of NC_068986.1, from coordinate 19,557,782 downwards.
ATAAATAGCTTGATTCAATTTCAAATAAAGTAAAATAGCAAGGCTTAATTCATAATTTGCTAACAATATCATGGCTAAGCTTCTGCCTTTCTAGAAATAGAGTGGCCTAAAGCCTCATTTCCGAATCAGTTACAAGTAAGTAGCTATGAATATGTGAACTACACGGAAACAACGATTCATGGAAGAAGATTCATCGTTGTTGCCCGCCTTTCAGAAGGCCTCCCGCCACAATAAGCAGAAAGGACAAGACACGGTAGATCATTATATAATATAGTATAATATAATTCTAAACGCAGCTCCATCAAAATTCGAAAGAGTCTAGGCGCGAATATAAACTATTATATCGTAGATTTTCTTGACCAGTATATTACCTGGGGCTAAACGAAAACACCAATAATATTAAGACTACTACTACTACTACTACTACTACTACTACTACTACTACTACTACTACTACTACTACTGCTGCTGCTGCTGCTGCTGTCAGCACCAAGAACAGAAACCAAGAGTAAAAATGAATAAATAGATAAAGTTAACTATTATTGCAGTGTTGATGCTAATCCTACAGACACCATTGGTTATCCAGCACTGTCTAGCTGTCTAATCACACCAACGTCTTTCAGTAATAATGGCATCATCATCATCATCATCATCATCATCATCATCATCATCATCATCATCATCATCATCAACGTTATCATCCTGGTCGTCATCAGCATCACCAACACTACCTACCATGAGCACCACCACTACAACCACCACCACCACTGCCAATATTACCATAATCAACACCATCATGGTCATCACCACCACTACCATCATAATCATCATCGTCATCATCACCATCACCATCACCATCATCATCGTCATCGTCATCATTATGATCATGAACATCATCATCGTTATCTTCCTGGTCGTCGTCAGCATCACCAACACTACCAGCAGCACTACCACAACAACCATCACCGCCGCCGCCGCCACCACCACCACCAC
>NC_068986.1:19554302-19556189 GCF_001194135.2 Octopus bimaculoides | reverse complement strand
TATATATATATATATATATATATATATATATATATGTGTGTGTGTGTGTGTGTGTATGTGTGTTTGTGTGTGCATATGTATGTGTTCACACATGCATATATATATATATATATATATATATATTTATATATATATATATACATATGCATACATACATATAAATATGTGTGTGTGAATGTGTGTTTGTACGTATGTGTACATTGAGGGGCGATCGCTTAGTGGTTCCTGGATGGAACGATGCATTTATGTCCTTGAGCAAAACACTTTACTTCACGTTGCTCCTGTCCACTCTGCTGACAAGCACGGTTAATCTCATGACGGACCGGCGTCCCATCCAGCGAGCAATTTATATTCCACACAATCCAGAAAACTGATCTTATGAGCTTGAGAAGGACCTTTCGTTAGGTCTTTTGATATTAGCAAACGAACGGAAAACAATGTCTGAAATATATTTCACTATTATACAATTTACCGTTAGGTTTACTATAATGACAGTATCTCGCAGTACTTAACGCAGTACCATTAATGATATAACTAGAAATTATCTAAGCTTACATTATAATCCAGTGTAAACTTTCACTCTGTTGGAGTATATTGATGAACGTCATGCTTACAACGTCCGTCCTTTGGTCATTCAGAAAACTCTAAAATACAAAACTATTAATATTGGTTGATGCCTGACTGGGATATTCTTAAATACATTAGAGCTAAGCCACCTTCATTTAATAGTTTGGATCATCAGAACTGGGAAATTTAGAGATTCTTTTCAAAATACTGTGATGTCTAACAGGGCATAGACACTTTACTGAATAAATGTTCCTATTTCTTCATGTATGTATGGTCGTGCGTTGGTATTGAGTAAAATTGAAACAATGTGTAGGCGTTTTTATTAACTATATGTTAATAAATTAATCAATATCTATATTGATTATATACATAAGAGACAGAAACCTCGGCAGGCCGAAGACAGAAAATGGGAGGTGTTCGTGGACACATATACTACCGTGTCACCGCACGCTTGTTTATTTGGTGACCTGATGAGTTGAGAGACGCAACACGTATCAGGTAATCTTGTTGATATTAGGTATATTACATACCTGACTGTAGTGTGCTTTTACATCGCAACAAAGATTTTTAAACGAAACCTTTGTAGCGCTACTAGAACATAATTCGTCTCTTTCTACTATGTATGTATATAAAAATACATAGTATATATACGTCCATAATCATTATTACACATATTCACAGGTATATCGTGATACATAAACACAAGTACATGATCACGGTATGCAAGTGGTATGCCTTTGTGTACCTGCTGTCATGCTGTATCCTTAGCTTTGTGCTAAAATACGAATAAAGATCATATCTAACCGCAGAAGGTATATTTACACTTATGTATAGAAGTGAACATATGCGCAGAAGCTCGCCCACATACACGTACATACACATACAAAATATAATAAGGCCCCATGGAAACATGTGGCTGAAGAAACGCGAGGTTTCCAAAACATCTAGATGTGTTTGAAAGTTAATTTGAGAGGAATATACGCATATATTTTTATATGGGCACGCTCTAGATTCTTCATTCCCGCTCATTTTTTCACTCTCAGGTTAGACATATCCTCGCCTAGTATTTAACGGGTGGTATATCAAACTCAGCGAAAATGGCTTCCATTACACGATTTACGATGTGTGTTGTGAAGTTCCTGTATTCTACGTAACAAAACAATCAGCTACACCCAAACTCCGCTCCACACACATTTATATACAAACCCATACTTGCTCGAAGACACTACTGTCTCTGTACAAAAATACTGGTAAGATACACGCATATATTCATAACTATGTATACACACACACACACACACACACACACACACACACACA
>NC_068986.1:19553232-19554224 GCF_001194135.2 Octopus bimaculoides | reverse complement strand
ATATATATATTTATATATATACGCATACATACAGGCAGACACAGAGTTAGATATTTACACGCTTGTATGTAAAAGACATCCGAATGTATGTTGTGTATGTGTGTGTGTATGGTTTTCTCCATCAATAATTACAGGATAAAAGCTGCACCATTACTTTGATATCAAAGAGGTTATCATCTCTACTGCAGATTGTTAAAAAAAATAATATGAGAGAAAAAAAACGGCCACAATGGATGCTTATTTTCATACTTCTTGTAGAATATTCACACTACCACAACCGCCACCGAGAAAGAAAAAAAAAGCAACAACCCAGAAACAAACAAGAAGAACAACAACATTAATAATGATAATAATAATAATAATAATAATAATAATAATAATAATAATAATAATAATAATAATAATATGGTATTGAGATGAAAAATATTAATGGGGATGATCATCGTGTTGATGACAGTAATAATGAATGAAACACTGACCACGACAAATATAGCAATTAACGAAAGATAACGGTCACAACGAGCGTAAAATATATACTGGAGTAATATGTATAGAGAGAAACACTTACGTATATAGATGCGTTCATACATATGTACAAAAACATACATGAGCTCATACACAATATTACACACATATAAGTATATATACGTAAATAGTAATAAGTACAACAAAAGATTATGCACAAAAGACGAGCTGCCGTAAAAAAAAAAAAGAGATTATCTCTTTTAAGAGAACATCGACAAAACTTTATTAAAACCTCTCATTATATATTCTATCCGCCATTAGACACCGTATAGACGCTTCCACTGCGTACACTTATATACATTTACACTCGTATAGCGAAACATATTTATGTCTATATAAATATCAATAAACATAGATTTTCTTTTTATTTTGTATACGATGTTTTAATATTTACATCCGTGTATTAATATTAATATATTAATATTTACATACATACATAGATACGTACATACATACGTATATATATA
>NC_068986.1:19549925-19551862 GCF_001194135.2 Octopus bimaculoides | reverse complement strand
CAATTGCGTCATGGTATTTCTTTCGGCTCTTTAGCTTCTGAAATTAAATCCAGTCAAGATAAACTTACCTTTTCACCCATTGAAGCTCGATAAGACAATATAGCTGTAGACTGTCAGGTCGGTTGAAATATATTTGAGACTAATTTGACCTGTAATAAAAGGCGATATTTATTGCGGTTTGCTGCAGAGAAAATTCTTGAGTTAGGAAATATTTATAGTCATTTCAGAGCGCCCCCTATTGACCGATGGATGCATTTGAAATCTTCACTAATGTCAGCCAAGATATCAAGCGAGATAACTCTGAAATGCTTTTTGGTGTCGTCGTTTACTTACAGAAATATAGGTACATCAGAAACCCGAAGAAAGAGTGAGAGAAAGTTGTGGTGGAAGAGTACAGCAGAGTTCGCCACCACCCCCTGCAGGAACCTCGTGGAGCTTTAGGTATTTTCGCTCAACAAACACTCACAACGCCCGGTCTGGGAATCGAAACCGTGATCCTATGACCACGGGTCCGCTGCCTTACCCACTGGGCCATTGCGTCTCCGCGTTAAGGATTGATATATCAGAAATGACATCCTTGAATTTATAAGGGCGAAACAACAGGAGAAATATAAGCTGTCAAAATATATGTGAATAATATTGGTTTCAAATTTTGACACAAGGCCAGCAATTTACATCGACCCAGTGATTAACTAGTACCTATTTTATGGACCCCAAAAAGCTGAAAGGAAAAGTGGACTTCAGCGGAATTTGAGAACGTATTTACGGATGGAATGATGCTAAGCATTTTTTGCCTGGCGTGTTAACGATTCTGGTAGCTTGCCGCCTTAATATTTGTGAATATTATTGAAACAATATATATTATGATAATACAGTTCTATACTTAAAAGATGAAGAATTATGTACATTATATACATTATTTACATTTGACGGATATTTGTCCACATCTTGTTTGTTGCAATACAACGTTTCGGCTGATATACCCTCCAGCCTTCATCAGGTGTCTTGGAGGGTATATCAGCCGAGACGTTGTGGTAACAACAAGCAGGATGAGGACAAATATCCGTCAAATGTAAATAATGTAAATAAGTATATATTATGGTTTCAAATAGTGTAGCTAACACAGCCGGTAACCGCTAAATTTCCTTAGATCTTACATCACAACCACACACACATACGCACACATATACACATATACATAGACATACAGACGTATCTCAGAAAGCTAACTATAAACCATCTTTACTAGAAATCACCTTCTTTGACGTACACATGAGCTTCCGAAGTTCCATGGAAACAAACACTGAAAATTTCTTAGACAATCTTCCAATTATCTTCACAATACACTCATACACCAAACGCATTTCTGACTTAAAAAGCCCCCATGTATATGGAGTTCCACAATCGAGAACAAAACCAAAGATTTTCAGATCACTTCAATGCTACACTGACGAGCTTAGACGTTGTAGAATATTATATTCAGCCAAGTATTTCTGGGTGCATCTTAAAACATATCGCATAAGGCAGCGTAAAAATAATCAAACCCTACTAAACCTCAGAAATAGCGACTTCATAAAAAGCAACAAACACATCATGGTATACCAAATGATGCTACATTAAAAATACAAGCAATAAAGGGAAAAGAAAAGAAAACAATTATCAACATGAAAGCCATTAATGTCAGACGCACAAATATGTATTAAGAAAAAAGGAGACAGAATTTTGGATAATTCTTTTTTTAGCGCATTCACTTGTTTAACCGAACTCTTCAAGAAATAAACTAAAGCAATATGTACTTATGTCTGTCTATATCTATCTATCTATCTATCTATCTATCTATCTATCTATCTATCTATCTATCTATCTATCTATCTATCTATCTATCTATCTAGCTGGCTAGCTTAATATATATGTATGCATATATATATATATATATA
>NC_068986.1:19547464-19549588 GCF_001194135.2 Octopus bimaculoides | reverse complement strand
AAGAAAGCTAAACACTGTTATAAATTTAAAGAATACAAACAAAAAGCTAATGGAATAAGTCCCATCATGAAATAAAATGGAGAGGGTTTTAGAACTGTTTCCACAACCCAATCACGAACATAGAGAAAGCTGTATGTACATTCAACGAGATAATTATAGACGCATCAAAAAGATGTATACCATAAAGCAACATCAAAACTACAACCCCATTTACACACTGGAAATAGAAATAGCAAACCTCATTAAAAGACCAGAGACAACTACAAACACAATACCCTCAAACCATAGCATAAATAAAACCCAGCATCAAATAAATGGACGAGAAATTAAAAAAAACAGTAAACAAATAAATGTATCGTAAAAGAACAGAAAATTGGCAAACGTCTGTATCCAACATAAACTATAAAACTAACAGTAACAACATCGACAACATTAAAAAACGGTCATACCGCACCTCATGTCCCCTTCAAAAGCTCCAATAATATACCTGTATTACAACACCAAAGATGCTCTCTTATTAGACACATCTCAAAATTCAGCCAACAAGCACGAGCACACGCGTACAACGAACAGGAATACAAAACTAACATGTTCATCGAACATCTAGATCGCGTGTTCGACCCCTTGGTTGAATCTAGCACCTAAAAAGCAATTGTTTGGTTGAGAACATCAAAATTATGAAGGCCTGAGAAAACTACTTCAAAGAATCACTGCTCTCACCGAAGTCTATGACTGCACGTTCTAAAATACTTAAATTTCTACAATTTGGAAACTAGACAAAATTATATTAGATTTGTTGCCAGAAATTTAAGATCTACCATAATACGATTCACTTGAAAAAACTTCCTGAAAGACACATTGTTGGCATTATTCACCATTTAATACATGTAAATCGTATCACGGTTTATGACTATTACTCTAGTAACAAAGCTAACACAAAAAATACATGGTCTAGGGCAGCATAAAAAATAGAAATACACACACGCGCACGCACACAAACAACCCTCCCACACACATGTATGTATGTATTTATGTATGTATGTTTATGTGTGTGTGGTGTTTATTGTAGCCTAATTGCCGAAATCTAATCAACTTTGCACTAATACTTTTTAAGAAAATGCCTGCATTGTGTAATGTCTCATAGTTTTACATTAGGTGCGTATTTAAAAGTGAAAGACATTAAGAGTACAGAGGATAATTAAGGAAATTGGATAATAGGGAAAATGCCATAGACCTTGTATCGTCTTCAGACTTGGGCATCATTGTAATAACATTTCTAAGGTAGGGACAAAGTCACACTTTTGTGGGTAGAGAGTCGAAAATTCCTCGGACACCAGTATTTTACTGGAATATGTTTCAGCGACACCATGTGGGATTTTCAGACTGAGAGGAGAAAGGTATCGACTAAATCCAATAGAGCGTATATTTGTCGCTCTACCGATCCTACCAAATTATCATCTCCTTTTTCAAAGCATATCCTAAATAGCTTCAAAGAGGTGAAGTTGGATAAATTCTAAGAGTTTTTATAGCAGGAATGTGTGTGTGGTCACGAAGTTCACTTTGCAACCGTACATTTTGGGTTCGTTTGTTACTGTGGGACACATTGGGCAAATGTCATTTTCCTATAGCTACGGGTGGACAAAGACCTTGTGAGTGAATGCCGTGGGAAGAAACTTTACAGAAACAGTTCGTATATAAATGAATACGTACAAACGTACGTAGGAACTAATAATATCAATTCGTGTTTATTTTCATTTCCCCTACATTTGCTTTGTATTTCATTACTAGTAATACTACTATGTATAGTAGTTACTTAATCACTACACTAGAAACATACGGGCATACGATAATGTACCCGGAGCTCTAAACATAACAGAAACACTCGTACGTCTATCTGTAAATACAAGACATACATATATGTATAGATAAATATAAACATATCATCTAAGTACAGGCGTGGATGTGTAGTAAGAAGCTTGCTTCCCAACCTGGCTCTTGGTTCAGGCCCTCTGCGTGGGACCTTGGGCAAGTGTCTTCTACTATAGCCTCAGGTTGACCACAGCCTTGTGAGAGGATTTGGTAGACAGAAACTGAAAGGAGCCAGTCGTATATATATATATATAT
>NC_068986.1:19546718-19547440 GCF_001194135.2 Octopus bimaculoides | reverse complement strand
ATATATGTATATATATATGTGTGTGTGTGTGTGTGTGTGTGTGTGTGTGTGTGAATGTGTGTGTGAGTGTGTTTGCGTGTGTATCCCGCAAGCACTTTACAACCGGTATTGGTTTGTTTAAATCCCCTTAACTTGCCCGTTCTTCCACAGACATCTTTAGAATAAGTAACAAACTTTAAAATCGATACATGGATCGATATGTTTGACTAAATCTTTGAAGGTGGTTTCCCGGTGAAGTCACAGTCCAATGGCCGCAGCAAGTAAATGATAAGAGCTATCCAATTCGTGCGAACATTTTATGTCTCTATAAAAGCTCACTGTTATGCAAATCTACGTAAACCACATCAAACATAAACGACATGAAAAGCATGCCATACCATGGGACAATTCATTGTTCCTTCATTTGTTAATAATTTGCTTGTTGTTGATTCCACTGAGGTCGACCTTGTCTTTCATCCTTTCGGGGTCGATAAATTAAGTACCAGTCACGTACTGGGATCGATCTAATCGACTCGTCCCCTCCCCCAACATTTCGGGCCTTGTGCTTAGAGTAGAAAAGAATAATTAATTTATTATTGGTTTGTATTGAATAAAAGTCAAGCCTCGAGCTTGAATTATATTTTTTATTGTTGCAAAGACAATGACGTCACGTATTGCAGTAATTTTATCCAGAAAGTCACGAAAATCATACAATCCCAGATCTAGAAAGGATTTCTCCCCCC
>NC_068986.1:19545178-19546699 GCF_001194135.2 Octopus bimaculoides | reverse complement strand
GAAACAGACAGATCATAATTTCGAAGTAGTTGGTGAAACAAAACAAAGTAACGATGGATTAACAATTCAGATTATGTCAGCTTAAATAAATAAAAGAATAAAAGAGTTTTTATATCGAACAACAATATCGACATTCAGTATTAAGAACGCCAGAAATCCGGAATAAAAAATAAAAACTATGTACAAACTATAGTAAAGTAAAATAAAAAAAATATCGTGTTTTATTGAAGCGATATGAAATTGAATAGTTCTTAACAAAAGCTCATTCAGCTACTTGTTAAACTCGTACTCAATCGGCATTTGGTTTCTAGATATATCGATGTTAAAAAATATAATAAAATAATAATATAAGAGACGAATTAAAGTCTTGTAATTTAAAATAAAAATAACAACAACAGCAACAACAACAACAGCAACAACAACGGTAACATTAATAATAATAATTATTATTAATGTTATTAACATTATCATCGTTATTCTTTTCATTATTATGTTAGACCAAAGATAGGGCAAATAAATCTCTTTTACCGGAAGTGAACCAGAAGAGATATTATATATACATATACACATAAAAACACACGCAAAAACACAGACATGTGCATGTACGTATATATACATACAAACTTCATACTGTTTTTTTCCTTCATTTTTACCATAATTTTTTTTTCATAGAAAAATCTGCCAAGTGGTATCGAGAGTATGACTATATTCTATACCAAATAAAAGAAGCAGACGATAAAAGAAGGGGGGGGGGGACAATAAAATGAATATCAAAACAAAAATTACGTTTACACAAACTGGTTAACTCGCAAGCAAGAAACAGAAACATGTCGGCAATAACAGCCATTCTTGCGTTCCGATTTTTTTATATATATATATATGTTTTAACTCTTACATTTATTTAGATTTATTTTTACATTTTGTTTGGTTGTCTTTTGTTTATTTTGGTAGCTATAAATTTATTTTTTCTGCTCCTTTTTTTTTTCTATTACCAAATCTTTATTTCAATTTTTTTATTATTTCTTTTTCGCAATGCCAAGTTTAACATTGTTGTTGTTATTGCTGTTGCTACAGTTGCTTTTGTTGCTGTTGTTGTTCATATAGATGATGGTGATGATGATGATGATGATGATGCAATTGCGTCGCCGGAAAATGGTGTGGAAAGTTTGTATCAAGCTATGGAAACAGAAACGATGCCATTAAGAGATTAAAGCTCAAACTTTCTGAACGAAGAACAGGGAATAAAAAAAAGGAGATGAAAAGCTTTATGTGGAGCCTAAGAAAAAGGAAAGAAACACACACACACACACATACACACACACACAGACACGCATACACACACACACACATATATGTATATACATGCAAAATACCCGTATTCAAACATATACATGCATGCATATACATAGGATGTTTATATATGTATTATATATGTACGTATACATATATAAATATGTATATATATGTATATATATATATATATATATATATATATATATATATATATATATATATATATAT
>NC_068986.1:19542307-19542784 GCF_001194135.2 Octopus bimaculoides | reverse complement strand
TATATATATATGTATGTATGTATATATATATGTATATATATATATAGGCAAGCTAAGAATTTATTTAATGCAAAATAAAAACCATACAGCATGGTGCTCCCACGATTCAGTGCTAATCTAAAAATCACGACTCCAATTGCTATTTCTGTATGACAAAGGTAACAGTTCTATGGAAGGAAAATGAATATATAACTGAATATCCGCACTGTTACACAGCCTTCAAATATCTATTGTATTCTTTTATTCTTTTATTCTTTTACTTGTTTCAGTAATTTGACTGCAGCCATACTGAAGCACCGCCTTTAGTCGAACAAATCGACTTTAGGATGTATTCTTTTTTAAGCCTAGTACTTCGTCTGTCGCTCTCTTTTGCCAAACAGATAAATTACGGGGACGTAAACACAGCAACATCAGTTGTCAAGCGATGGAGGGAAGACAAACACAGACACACACAAATACACAGACACAGACATATAT
>NC_068986.1:19538891-19542297 GCF_001194135.2 Octopus bimaculoides | reverse complement strand
ATATATATGCGCGACGGACTTCTTTCAGTTTCCGTCCACCAAATACACTCATAAGCCTTTGGTAGATGCGAGGTTATAGTAGAAGACACTTGTCCAAAGTACCACGCAGTGGGACTGAACACGGAGCCATGTGGCTGGGAAGCAACTTCTTACCACACAGCCACTCGTGTGCCTATCTATGATAAAATAGATCCACCCATCTGTTTTATGATGTTCTCTCAGTCATTAGCTGTCTTAAACCTGTGTTCTCTCCAAGAAACTAGATTCTGAATCTAATACAATTAAGTGCAGGATCACCTTAATGATAGTTTGATTTGGAATCAAAGAAATTTCTAGAATTATTTCGTTCAAATCCTAGCATCAGACATGGAAATTTTTCCAGTCGGCAATCACAATCTTATACGTACTCTGTTGCCTCTGAATCTTATAAGTTTTAAACAAAAACGATTTTGATGTTGTAAGTATGTCGAAGACCTGGGACAAGTAATCAATAGCGGTTATAATCTCAGAGTGGATCATAGATCCTCGTAACATGAATTGAATGAATTTATAAGCTATCGTACTTTACGATGGAAGCGCGAATCCTACATGTTTACATGCAACGGGTCTGTAAGAAACGTGATTCCATGATAGATCTGTTAATACAAGAACCACAAATGAATATTGGTTGCAGCCTGGGGGTTAGTGCTGATAAAACAAGAACCATAATATTGATGGCAGCTTAGAGTTTATTTGAATACATCTTAGTTTTCCTCTAGAATGCGTTTTTTGTACTTGAGGGATATTAGCAACCATTACAAAAAAAAAGCGATTAACCCTGAAAAGAAAGAAAATATATTTATAAAATATAAAAGACAGTATATCTATTGTAAGCTCCATCCCATTTACCCACCATTCCACACTCCATATCAAACTGAGCTTATGTGGTATCTATCTTTATCATAGAAGCGGTTTTAAATATTTGATGAAGAAATTCAGCGATTTTGAAAGATGCCAAATTAGAGGCCTCAGTTCCTATTAGACTATTTATCTGTTGTATCATGAAATATTCATTATTCTCGTTGACATTTAGCGAAGTGAGAAAAACTTACAGATTACGCATCTTTTGTAAAAGTCAAGAAAGGTTTTCCGGTAACCCATTGACTTTAAAACAACCATAAGCTATTCTAGTGAATCTCTTACATAATACCTATGAAAAAATGAGTTGCAGGCTGAGATTTAAAATACATTTTTTTCATTTATATCCCGTCTACTTTCTGGAGAGACAAGATATTGTAATCGACAACGATATTGAAACTTTCTGAAAAAGATATCTCTGTCATGAAAAGAAAATGCCAAGGCAAATTCAGTTCAGATGTGTTGGGGTTTGGTGTGGGGGTAGTGTTATTGTTCGAAACTGGTATAATAATAATTTCTTCTAAAGATACAAGGGGCGTGAAATTTTGGGAGAGGGTGCCCGTCAACTACATGAACCCCAGAATCCAACTGGCACATATTTTATCAACCCTAGAAGGATGAAAGGCAGAGTCAACCTCAGTGGAATTTGAACACAGAATGTAAAGAGAAACAAAATGTTAACGATTCTGTGTGCTAACGAATCTGCCAGCTCATCACCTCAATACTAATACCAATAATAATAGTTTCTAAGAAGAGCACAGGCCTCACATTTGGTGGAGGGGGAGGCGAGCAGCGGAGTTTATTTATATCTCTGTAAGAACCCCAGTACATTACTGGTACTTAATTTATCTGATATACTCTGAAAGAATAAAATGCAAAAGTTGGCCTTGGTGTAATTAAAACTCACTAATATTACCACTGCTATTATTATTATCATTATTCTTATTATTTCTAGCATCAGCTTTCAAAATGAGAACCAATCAGTAGTAGTAGTAGTAGTAGTAGTAGTAGTAGTAGTAGTAGTAGAACACAATTTGAAAGCATGCTTGTGGACATTTACTGACGTGTGTGTATATGTGTATACAGAGAAATTGCTTAGCAGCATCTCTTCCGACATTACGTTCTGAGTTCCAATTCCGCCGGGGGCAACTTTGTCTTTCATCCTTTTCAGATTCGATAAAATAAGTACCAGTCAAGCACTGGGGTCCATGTAATCGACTTACACTCCCTTTCACAATTACTGGCCTTGTGTCGAAATGTGAAACGAATATTACCAATGAGATCTGAACCTCAAAAATAGAGCTGAAGAATAACATAGTAGAAATTTATCTTAGAAAGATATATGTACAATAAAACATTTAATTCCTGCAATAGCTGAAAACTAAATTTCATCCATTTTGGGTGGATGATTGGGTGCATAGATAATGCTTTTAACTGAGAATATTTCCTCTTTTCTTTAAGACAGTTCTGTTCAAAGTCATTTTGATGGGTGATTTTGAAATATATATTCACTCTTTTTTTCCTGTTTCTGTTTCTTTTTTTCCTGTTTCCTGTTTCTCTCATATCAGATAATACGTGAGCCCTTGAGAATGTAACATATAAATGACCATGGCCGAATACAGGTTCAGGCAAGAACAGCCCCACTTTATCAAATGTCTGACCTTGTGATTTATTGACGGTCATTGCAGATGACAGGTGAATGGGAAACTTGTTTCTTTCTGAAGTGAATGGCAAGTCTGGGATGCGCATGCATTAAAAGATAGGTGATATAAAAACTTAGTTCAATTTAAAAAAAAAACAACTTTTCACTATGCACTCACCACCACCACCATCAGCACCACTACCACCATCTCTCTCTCTCTTTCTCTCTCTTTTTTCCTTTCTTTAATCTCAGTCTTCACCTTATCCTTTTTTCTCTTTCCCTCTTTTCTTTCCCTCTTATTTTCTCTAATCTTGTGAAAGCGTTACCGTGGGCTAACTAATGTAATGTCAAGCAGAGTTATTATATGCTAATTTTGATTTTAAAATTTCTTTGTATTAAGCTGAAGCAATTCTAACTTATTTTTATTATATTAAATTTTAAATCACAGATATTGTTATAAAATGAAAGTGATAGAGAATATATGTAATTCAAATCAGTAATGTATAGTAAAGAAATTATTTTAAAGAAAAAGAATAAATTTCTTTGAAGTTTGCATAATGAGGTAACAAAGAGTTTATATTTACAGTTAGAAAAATATATTAAAAAAAACAAAGAAACTAATGAACAAATTGAGTGTAAAATCCAGAAATTAGTCTCTAGGCATTTTAATCATGTTTAAGTGTTATAATTGTTAATGTTAGTTAAATTGCAATTGTGTGATTTTTTTTTAAATGTATAAATTTGTAATATAATATATATGATGTGTAAACTTGCAGGCAATTAATCTTTACTCTAAATTGAAAATAGATACATTCCTGAGTTTTCTAATTCAAACTATTTAGTATATATATATATATATATATATAT
>NC_068986.1:19537167-19538660 GCF_001194135.2 Octopus bimaculoides | reverse complement strand
ATATATATATATATATATATATAGGGAGAATTCACAAAAAGAAAAAAACAACAGACGGAGACAGGTGGTGTAGAAAGCAAACAAATCTATTAGTATAACGCTCGGGAATTGAAAAAGTCTTTAACGTTTCGAGCCTACGCTCTTACACACAAAGGAAAACAGAAAGAAACAAGGAGTGAAGCAAGAAGAGAAAAACATGTGTGTAGTGGTTAGCGATCTATCATGGCGAATGTATATATAAGTAAAGACCATCCCTTCGGTCACGATTGACCATGGTATTGCGGGATTGCACCTACAAAGTTCCTTTCCAAGGCACAAGGTTGTTTGTAGAAGACCAGCAGTAACTCCCGTACACCAGCCTCCCCTCTCTACTTCACGGATGTTATCCAAGAGAAAGACAAAAGCTTACGTAGCTTGGCAACAGTAACGTCGCAGCTCCTTTCTACAGCTGAGTGAACTGGAGTAACGAGAAATAAAGTGTCTTGCCCAAGAGCACAACCCTCAGCCTGGTTCGGGAATCGTACTTACAATCTCACGATTGAAAAACCGATGCTCTAACCACCGAGCCATGCACCTTCACATGCACACGCGCGCTCACACACACACATACACGTCTGTATGTATGCACGTACGTATGAATATATGTATGTACAGATTTTGTGATGCAAACATGAAATAGAACTCAAAACATGGGAACATACACGTATTTTCATTAATAATCTGCAACAGTTACAGATTTTCCTGCGTTGGCGTCTATCAAGCTGGCTACAAATTCAGGGGTCGTATCAGTGATAATGGCATTTTCCTGGAATGTTCTGGAACAAATTATAAAAGCAATTACATGCCGTGTTTAGTGCATATTTTTCAAATTGCTTGCTCGTTACACCATTCAGTAAACATACATATGAATAAAAAGAACGTGTGTGATAAAAGGTGAATATATGTATGTGTATGTGTGTGTAATCGTGTACATACCGTATTTATATTCACTGGCGATCTCCCATGTATAAGTATATGTATATATCTTCATTTCCTTTATTTGTTTGTTTCCATATTTATTGAACAGAGTATCAGGCAACGCACAAAACTCTCGTCCCTTGAATCACTCGGTAACGTGTGTCTGTTATTGATAATAGACATATACGGGTTTGGGGATAAGGTGGGGGTGTGCTGAAATCTTCCTGGCTTTGGGTTAAAGAAGATACAGGAGGGTCAGTTAGTTATGCTTATTCAACATATTCTCTACTCAGATTCACTCATTTATTGCGGCAGTCCTTCAGATGATATTCGGCAGGTTGAGCCTCTACCCATCCCTTTCACAATACTCTTAAAGCCAGGAACTTTCCAGCACGTCCTCGTGTATACATGCATGCACACCTTCTGTATTCCCGAGCGTTAAACTAATACAACCATTTGTTGTTTACACCACCTGTCTTCGTCTGTTGTTTTTTTTCGTAAATTCTCCCATACACACACACACACACACACACACA
>NC_068986.1:19535705-19536738 GCF_001194135.2 Octopus bimaculoides | reverse complement strand
ATATATATATATATATATATACTGGGTGCGATGGATAAATTTGTCGCCATTTTGTATTTTTATTTCGTCCATGCGTATTGTTTGTTTTCGGTTTTGCCGACTACACAGTAGAGAAGTGTCAGTTGGACACCGTGTGTGAGAAAAGCAGCACCATGACGCAATTCACTCTGCCAGAAACTTGGAATCGACGTACAGTACTGCTTGGCATTTGCGCCGGAAGCTTCAATACGAACATTTCCGAGTGTTTGGGTGTCTATCTGAGGACAGTGCAATCTGAGGACAGAGAATGATAAAAGTCGAACATCCAGTCAATATGATGGTGTTTGGAGTGATCACAAGTGATGGCAACGTTATGCCTCCATTCATCTTCCCACACGGTCTGAGATTTAACGCGGTGGCCTACATGAAATACCTGGGTCAAGAGGGTGGCTGCTGGAAGACCCCATGTCTAGCAACAGGACTCTGCATCATGCCACACAAGCAGAAGAACCCAGTCATAGCTGACAGACAATTTCTGCGATAATATCACCCCTAACATCTGGTCACCTA
Organism: Octopus bimaculoides; assembly: GCF_001194135.2. Classification (NCBI taxonomy): domain Eukaryota; kingdom Metazoa; phylum Mollusca; class Cephalopoda; order Octopoda; family Octopodidae; genus Octopus; species Octopus bimaculoides. The sequence goes on along the minus strand of NC_068986.1, from coordinate 19,536,189 downwards.
ACTCCCCAGTCTGCAAACCCTTTGACTATGTATGCGGCGTAGCTGAGTGTGAGACCTGTAAAACTCATTGTAACGGCAAAGACGAACTGAAGGCAAGGGTTATGGCAACTTAAACAAGGAAACCATCTAGAAGAGTTTCAGGAGATTCCAAAGTCGTGTGGAGACCATGTTCGAAACCAATAGCAATTTTATTAAATAAATGTACTCTTTAGTATTTCAAGATACTTTTATGTAATTTTGGTAAATATATCTGTTAAAATGAGATGTCAGTGTTATTTCCATTTTTGCGTAAGTTAGACGATAGTTTATTCACCTCTCCCCCCTCTCTCTGTATGAAGAAAAATTTTCTTAATTAAAGATTATAAGTTACATATGAAAATCTCTTCCAAAATACAATGACAGAAATCTTTTCGAACGAAGCGTTCATTTCTTTTTTTAAAGATTATTTTAATATAATTAGCAATAATTAATTTAAGAAAATCTT
>NC_068986.1:19535027-19535286 GCF_001194135.2 Octopus bimaculoides | reverse complement strand
ACAGCTGTTTCCAGGATATTTATTATATCCCTTCATCGGAGACGGTGTGGGAAGATGGTTAAGCAATAGGTAGTTTAGTTAAGATAGGAAATAGAGAGTGAATGTAGGGATACTGTATTTGTAAATCCTTTCTTTAGGCAGAATGGTATACATATAAGATTCCAATACCTTGTGAGTAAAATCCAATTATTGTTAAGATTGGTCGTTGCCTTTGGAAATCCATTATTAAGTTTCCAATACCCTATGAGTAAAATCCAAC
>NC_068986.1:19531405-19535017 GCF_001194135.2 Octopus bimaculoides | reverse complement strand
TGAGTAAAATCCAACAGTCTTTGAAATTGGTCATTCCAAATACAGAGTTTATACATCATATTTGCAACAGACGCATTACTAATAGCAAAAGGTAATCTTTGTATCCAACTCAACTTAGATGTTTTGTTAAAACGTATAATACTGAATTATTTACCTTATGAAGACTTCTTATATGAACACAAGGTGTATAAAAGCACGCATGTTTATAGCGTTGGCAGACGAGAATCATCTGCTACGAGTGCCGAAACAGTGAAATCACCTGATTTCAATGGACTGCGTCTCCTCGGTGACAGCCGTCCACTAGCCGCAAACAAAGCAAATCACACTGCAGATGGTGTAAAGAATTCCAATGATTTTTGAGGCATTGGTGTCACAAATAGCCAGCAGGCTTATAAAATAATTCTTTTTAACGGAAGCAGTATTGATGTCAAAAGGCAATTTTTATGTCGACGTAACTTGGACGATGTGTTAGAACGCCAAATGCTGCGATATTCACCTTGAAAGGATCTGTCAAATGGAGGCATGGTGCATAAAATCACACGTATTTATATCACTTGTAGCAGACGATACTCGTCTGCTACAGGCGCCGTAATAGCCAGTTGTGTTTGTATGTGTGCCTATTTTTTTTCCCTCTTTGTGATTGTTGTCTCCGCTGCTTCACAATGATTTTGGTTTGTTTACATCCGCGCAGCGTAGTGGTTCGTCACACGAGCGAAAGAATAAGCATCCGATTTTGAAAACATATTCACTGAGGTGAAACGTTTTGACTAAATCTTCCAAGGCAGTATTTCACCATAGCGACGGTCCAATGATGTAATGAGGTGTACCAATTTCTTCTACCAAGGTCTTAGCTTCTTCCTCTTATACTTCCTGACCGGCACTTTGTTACTCTTAATATTGAAGCTGAAGTTATATCTTTCCCAAGCCATTGCACCGCAGCTGGCGGTGTTCTGAGAACAAGCCAGTTTCAAACCTGTGATATTTGTTGCCGTATATGATGTTTTCTTGTACTTCTTTTGCAGACTTCTTCAGGGCAACAGTCGCTCACCTGGCTTTCTTGCAACACATGAAGTTGCTGGCTTTTGTTTTTGCAGTTAAGACGGGACACAGCTCCAGAATGGTTTATGGATTTTAGTGTTTATTATGGACTCATATTTCAATAGTGACTCCAACTTACTATGTGTTGACCTCAGCGCTACCGCTTACTCAAATTGCACCACATAATGATTGCTATGCAGGTGTAACATTGACCCAAATGTCCTTTATCCTGTTTCGTTTTTCGGGCCTATTCATAAAGTATAATACGTGCTTGTAGCTAGTTGATTATCTCATCACCTCGTCCTACTTTACCATCTTGCTATAAAATTTTCTATTACAGTTCTGGTTACGTAAACGCTGTCTTGGTCGATGGAGGAGATGTTCCTCGCAACAAACAGAGCTGACTGTAATTGCCTTTCTGTAGGCATGCAAAAAGTACTCGAGACTTTTGAGATTCAGAGATGTATTTTGGATTTTAATTAACGTTCAATAATAACAGAATATGTATAGATGCATCTTACTTTGCCACACATATCTTCGGGGAGATTTTCTCTCAGAAAATATTTTGTACCCACCTGCGAGATACTATGCATGCAGCCATAGAATGGAATGATCTATTTTTCTTGTTTATTGCTTTGCGGAATACATATATACTCTAGACATCATAGTTTACCATTTCGTCAAAATTTTTCAAATACCGTTGTTACTCTCTTGTAAACTCTTACTTTTATAATAATATAGATTGCGTACAAAAATTAAAAGAAATTTTTCTTTCTTATTTGCATACTGTTCATTACGGAGAGTTTTATATCTAGAGTGGTGTTTTGGAATACTTAATCGATTATAAAACTTACGTCCAGGAGGAAAACGTCTCTCCTTTCTTTAGCGAATTAATGTAAAAAATAACAGAAACCATTTTATTTCAACATTTCTTTATAGAAAGATCCCATAAAAGTATTTTCCTGAAATGGCTTCTCTTGCCAAATACAAAATTTCCGAGAATGAAAACGAATACGACCAATCAATTACATCGACCCAAGTAATCGACTAATACTTTATTGTATCGACCGGAAAGGAGTGGAAGACGAAGTTGGCCTCGACCGATTTAGACACAGAACGTAAAGAATCGAACGAGCTTAGCTAAGCGTTGTGCTCGACGCGATAAAGATTGCGGCAACTCTGTTGCTTTTTACCTTCATTATTGAGTCATTTTTATGGAAAGCAGGTATCTCGTAGGTGGGCGCAAGATATTTTCTGGGAGAAAAGCTAATGTCGATGTCGGTAAATATGAAATTATATAAATATATAGGCGTAGGGGTGGCTGTGTGGTAAGTAGCCTGCCTACCAACCATATGGTTCCGAGTTCAGTCCCACTGCGTGGCACCTTGGGCAAGTGTCTTCTACTATAGCCTCGGACCGACCAAAGCCTTGTGAGTGGATTTGGTAGATGGAAACTGAAAGAAGCCCGTCGTATATATGTATATATATATCTATGTATGTGTGTGTGTATATATTTGTGTGTCTGTGTGTTTGTGTCTCTTTGTTTGTCCCCCTCCAACATCGCTTGACAACCAACCGATGCTGGTATGTCTACGTCCCCGTAAGTTAGCGGTTCGGTAAAAGAGAATGATCGAATAAGTACTAGGCTTACAAAGAATAAGTCCGGGGGTCGATTTGCTCGACTAAAGGCGGTGCCCCAGCATGGCTACAGTCAAATTACTGAAACAAGTAAAAGAGTAAAAGAGTAAATACGAAAATATATAAAGCTATATTCTAAGAATTTACAAATTTTGACACTGCACAACCGTGGCGAACAAATTAACATCAAAATCAAAGAAATGATTCTCTAAATAAATTTCAAATACTCACATAATTGCCATACCTAATACTGGGGGTCCGAGTCATTTATATAGATCTTACACTAAAATCTAAATGGTACACATTTAAGCGGGAGGATGAAAGAAAGCGTCTACCGGGATGGGATTTGAAACCAAACTCGTACTAGTAAATACGAGACAAATTACCGCAAGGCATTTCTCATGCCATTCAGTTTTCCACCCCACGCCAACACCAATACACGTACCAAAAAGTAACAACAAAAGGAATACAGCAAATACAAAAGCAATATTTCGTTTATATGAAATGAAAAGAAAAATAAATGGTAAAGAAGTAGGGAAAAAGAACTGATTGAAGAAGGAAAAGAACGGAAGAAAAGACTGTAAAAGTTTTATATATCTGTCATGGAAATTGTTCTGTCAGGAACAATAAAATGGAAACAACGTTATATTCTTCACATCAACATTACTGTAAAAGACAAGTCTGAAGTTTACAGAAGATGTGCTGTTGTTACTAACCAAGGCTCGCTTTATTCTGAATATCCTTTGAAATGGGAACTCAAAAGATAGAAGGAAAGATAAACAGATTTCTTGATAAAACGATAGACAGATGCAGAGACATAGATAGTAAGTGTGTGGGGAGAGAGAAAGGGAGGTAGAGAAAACGGAGGGAGTAAGAGAGAGAGAGAGAGAGAGAGAGAGAGAGAGAGAGCGAAAGAGAGAGAGAGAGAAAGAGAGA
>NC_068986.1:19527423-19530851 GCF_001194135.2 Octopus bimaculoides | reverse complement strand
ATGATACTACAGCTGCTCTTACTACTACTGATGTTTCTGCTGATGATGATATTGGTAATGTTGATGTCGGAGTAGTTGATTATCATGATAATAACGCGAAGAAACGTCGATTGCAAACGATATTACCAGAAGGCTTAAAATTGTTTTGTGGAGCGACCAACTCTTTGACCTTTAAAATTTCTTTTGTCCATGGCTTTCTTTACTAACAACCACAATAACATGATTTTTAACGTTATTATTATTATTGTAGTTATTATTATTATTATTACTACTGTTATTATTATCACCATTATTATTATAAGTATTATTATAGATATTATTCTTATTATTAATAATAATAATCGTAGTAGTAGTAGTAGTATTAGTAGTAGTAGTAGTAGTAGTAGTAGTAGTAGTTAATGTTGCAATAGTATTAGTTCTAATGTATCAAACTTTAGCAAAAGACATTGTATTTATTATTGTCACATTTATAGGGAAATATAATAATAATAATAATAATAATAATAATAATAATAATAATAATAATAATAATGATAATAATAATAATTATTATTATTATCATTATTGTTATTATTATTATCATTATTATTATTATTATTATTATTATTATTATTATTATTATTATTATTATTATTATTGTTGTTGTTTTTGTTATTATCATTCATGTTAATATAATAATATTTTTGGAGTACGAAGACATCTTCTTGAAGCAAGCTTTATTCAAGTATCACCAAATGGAAATTTCTTTGAAAAATCGTGTATAAAGATCCTTGATTTTCTAAGGTGGGGGCTATTCTTGATACCCGGAGGTAAACAACAGACAAAAGCAATTTGTTTCACAAACTTCACAAGATTTATTGAAACACATTACTTTTTCACATCCGAAATGCATAGCGCACAACACTACTCAACACGACATAGCAACACAGTAACTAAAAAGTTCAAACTCGAAACGAAATTCATAAGAAGAGGAAACATGAATAGCGCTGTCAACACATTGTACGAGAAAATGTTCCAAATATTCAAACTAGTTATTCACATCATCTGCAACAATAACGAAGCGTTTAAATTATTAACCCTAGTAACCTGAGCACTGCGAAACAAAACCCTGGGCATAACAACACAGACATTATTAGGTCTGGGGTTAAGGTGGCGAGTTGGCAGGATCGATAGCACGCTGGGCGAAATGCTTAGCAGAATTTCGTTTGTTTTTACTTGAAGGCGGCGAGCTGGCAGAATCGTTAGCACGCCGGGCGAAATGCTTAGCGGTATTTCGTCTGCCGTTACGTTTTGAGTTCAAATTCCGCCGAGGTCGACTTTGCCTTTCATCCTTTCGGGGTCGATAAATTAAGTACCAGTTACGCACTGGGGTCGATGTAATCGACTTAATCCGTTCGTCTGTTCTTGTTTGTTCCCTCTATGTTTAGCCCCTTGTGGGCAATAACGAAATAGGTATTTCGTCTACCGCTACGTTCTGAGTTCAAATTCCGCCGAGGTCGACTTTACCTTTCATCCTTTCGGGGTCGATTAAATAAGTACCAGTTACGCACTGGTGTCGATATAATCGACTTAATCCCTTTGTGTGTCTTTGTTTGTCCCCTCTATGTTTAGCCCCTTGTGGGCAATAAAAACTAAGAAACGTTAGCACGTCGGGCGAAATGCTTAGCGGTATTCCGTTTGCCGCTACGTTCTGAGTTCAAATTCCGCCGAGGTCGATTTTTCCTTTCATCCTTTCAGGGTGGATTAAATAAGTACCAGTTACGCACTGGGGTTGATCTAATCGACTTAATCCGTTTGTCTGTCCTTGTTTGTCCCCTCTGTGTGTAGCGTCTTGTGAGCAGTAAAGAAATAAGAATTTCGTTTGTCTTTACGTTCTGATTTCAAATTCCGTCGAAGTTGACTTTGCATTTCATTCCCTCAGGGTCGATGTTATAAGTACCAGTTGCGTATTGGGGCCAATATAACCGATTACCTCCGTCTCCAAAAATTTCACGCGCTCTGCCTTTAATAGAAACGATTATTACGTGTGAGGTTACAAATAGATGAGCACACGCAGCTTTTACTTACATTACAAACTTTATAAACAGACTTCTACTGTGCGATGAAGAAGAATTCATTACAGATAAAACTTGAAGGGAAAAGAGAAGAAAAAATCACAGAGAAAGAATGATTCAACCTAAACGAAAATGCATAAAGAGAAACTAGTTCATGTTAAACCAAAACAGGCAAGGAATAAAGAAAATTCAGTGGAGGAAAATGAACTAAAACCGTATGAGTTAAGATTCAAAGAAACAGTTAATAGACAAAATAACGCATCTATGAGCTTTCCGAAGAAGTTATAATGACATAAAAAACAGTTAGGGTCAGAATAAAGAACCCGCATAAGATAGACTACAAATAAAATTGAATTAAGACATTATATTGATCTTAAAAAGACTATTCTCAGAATGTTAGTGCTTTTCACAATGAAATGTTAAAATATGTCTACTGGTACATATGAGTGCACACAAACACACATTTTACTTGTTTCAGTCATTGGACTGAAGTAACGCAAAGGCATTGCCTCGAACGGGTTAGTCGAACAAATCGATCCCATTACTTATTGTGATGAACTGCTAAGTTTCGGGGACACAAAACAAACCAGCAACAGTTACCAAGCGCTGGTGGGGTATAAATATAGACATCTACATAGGTATACATGCATACGACAGGCTTCTTCCAGTTTCTCTGTAACAAATTCACTCGCAAGACTTTGATCGGGTCAGGGCTGTAGGAGAAGACATTTGCCCTTGGTAACATTCAATGAAATTGAATTCCGAATGACGTAGTTGAGAGGCAAACCTCTTATGACATAGCCACTCTGCGCTATATATATATATATATATATATATATATATATAGCAATAAGAGAATGGAGGGGAATATGAGGTACCCATCGACTTGCAGACACTGTATTCTGTTGATTAATCTGTTTATTTTATAACTAAATTGACAAACAACACAATATACAGACACTTATGACATACCATGTCATATCAACAATTAAGATTTCAAATTTAAAAGACTTGCCTCTTCTCCAATTGCTAAATGTCCTTTAAATTTGAAATCTTAATTGCTGATATGACATGGTGTGTCATAAGTATCTGTATATTGTGTTTTTTTGTCAATTTAGTTATAAAATAAACAGATTAATCAACAGAATACAGTGTCTGCAAGTCGATGGGTACTTCATATTCCCCTCCATTCACTTATTGCTATATAAATTTTGGGTAAAATAGCCCCCTTTTACCCGCACTTACTTATTGCAGTTGGTATAATACTAGTGTAACAATAATTGGGTACCCTCCCAGCAGTATATTGAATACATACTATCCCTTAGTGGGTTGGATCCTCAACCCCTAACTCTCTTGGTATATATATATATATAT
>NC_068986.1:19521231-19525686 GCF_001194135.2 Octopus bimaculoides | reverse complement strand
TGTGTGTGTGTGTGTGTGTGTGTGTTTGTGTGTGTGTGTTTGTTCCCCCTAACATCACTTGACAACCGATGCTGGTGTGTTTAAGTCCCCGTAACTTAGCGGTTCGGCAAAAGAGACCGATAGAATAAGTACTAAGCTTACAAAGAATACGTCCTGGGGTAGATTTGCTCGACTAAATGTGGTGCTTCAGCATGGCCGCAGTGAAATGACTGAAACAAGTAAAAGAGTAAAAGAGTAAAAGAGTAAAGAGAGAGTAATAAAGATTTCAAATTTTTACCCTAGGTCAGCAATTTAGAGGGAGGGACAAGTCGATTGCATCGATCCCAGGGTTCATCTGATACTTATTTTCTGGACCCCGAATGAATGAAAAGCAAAGTCGTCTTCCACGGAATTTGAACTCGAAAACGCAAACACCGAAATGCTGCTAAACATTTTGCCCTGAGTGAATGCAGAACTGCGTAAGGATAGGATAAACTATTATGAACTAATGTGTGCTGAATGTGGGCAATCTTAGAATTATATTGGGTTGGTACATAATTATTTCCGCTTTTTCTTAATAAATTTTATTCAACAAAAAAATTTTAACAAAACGCGAAGCAGAAATTGAAGTAGATGGTGAATATGCTCCGGAATAATCATTTAAAGATCTTTTGTTAAATGTTGTTACTGTTTCTGTTGAATAAAATTTATTGAAAAAAAGCCGCAATAATTATGCACCAACCTAATACAGTAAGAGAAGCAACGAATAAGCACTAATAATATATTGGTTTCCGCTCGAGTCGCTATGGGTTTGTCAATAAATTTGTCTTGACCCCGTTACAGATATCGCGATCAGCATATAATTACCATCATGAATACCATCTATCACATTTCTCCGCCTCCTGTTCTGCTTCGTCCTTCTTTTTGTCATTATCATTGTGTATTTTCATTATTTCCAATGTTGTTTGGTATGCTATCCAATGTCCTTCTGCTTTTATAGGGTCCTCAGCCATTGTCTTTTGTCCTTTTCAAATTTGCTTTTGTGAAGGCCTTCTTGTTGCTGTCATTTTTTTCATGGTCTTTTTTCGTCTGAAAATACTGCACCGTGAAAAGCATTCGTGGTAGAATGCTTGTATTACCTACTACAGTAATCCCTTGCCACATCACGGTTCACTTATCGCGGTTCACCTATCGCGGTTTCTTATTTAAGTTTACGTCGATTCCTCTGTGGTGTTGTTTTGCATTTATAATAAAATAAATATATACAAATCATAAAGCAATGAAAAAATACAGTACAGTTTCTACTTCACGGATTTTCACCTATCGGGGGTTGGAACGTAACACCTGCGATAGCCGAGAGATTACTGTACAACTTTTGTGGAGAATTACACGTAAACTTGCGATATATGTTTTGGAGTGTATTTTTTATATTATTTCGATTTTTTATTGTAGCAACTGCATCACTTACTACTGATACTGAACTTACGCCCATAAAACACAAATTGATTAATTAGAATTCGATGTTCATAGATTTCGATAATTTTTTATTGCTTTTACGGGATACTTGTAACGAGACAGAACAAGCTTTCTACTATTGTGCATAGCTTTTCTTTTCATTCTTAATTACGACACAAAAGCGGTTTCTTATAATGTCTTCGCCCATCTCTATAGATATTTCTAAGAGTGCTGTTGGAATCTGCTGTTATAACGTGGAAGTATTTGCAGATTGCTTAATGTATATACATGCATAATGTGTTTTCGACGTGTAACTCTTCATACATATATATATATATATATATGGTAATTTGTACATTTTTGTTTTCATATATGGGGTGCTATTTGTTTTATAATGATGCATTTGATTTATCAGTTAATATTTTCTTCCTTTTAAGTAGTTCTCTGGAAATTAATAAACAAGGGAGATAATGTCAAAATTATTTCTTGGTGTAATTGAGTCGCAATGCGGCAGAATTGTCAAGACGTTCGCTTCGCAACTTCTTGGATTCGCTTACATATATTTCCATTTGTGGTCTCCGTGTGTGTTTATGCGTCCCTCTTGGTATGATTGAAAGAAATAAAAGTGCAAATATAGATTGATTAAATCTTGTATGCAGAATGTGCCCCGAGGTATTTTTCGCTCAAACAAGGTCACTATATTTGTCAGTCATAACCTTGCGAAACAAGCAAATTCGACCCGAGGCTATAGTAGAAGACACTTGCCCAAGGTGCCACGCAATGGGACTGAACCCAGAACCATGTGGTTGCGAAGCAAGCTTCTTACCAGACAACTACACCTGCACCTTAAATACACTGCTTTCTTTCTCTATGAATTAGAGTCTCATTCACTGCTGTATCTTTGCATGATATTTTGTGAATTTATTTTTAGTTTAGATTCTGATATTTCAATATTAGAATAATTTCTGTTATTGTAACTCTAGCATCTGAACAGCTGTCTGTTACCTGGGTTCCTGTCTTTTATTTGTTGGCTTTTCTGAAATCGAAAACACTTTAGCATCGAATTTTGAAATATGTCATTTCCGTGTGCTTTTCAAATATCCTTGCTTTGTAATATCTGCTCTGTTATTCGTCTTCCGATTGTTCCGTTGTTGCGGTTGACCTTTTTAACATTTTGCCCCTGGTGATCCATTTTACAAGCCTCTGTAGAATTATTTAAAAAAAAACGTTATTCATAAAACAGTTTAGATTGTGAAAGAAATGTTTATTTTATGGAAAAATTGATGTGTATTCCAAAGCAGCACGTTCTTCGCGATGAAGCGAAGATCTATCCCAGACAATTTCCTCGCAAAATTGCCTAGCTATAGGCATCATGTGTATTCCATTTCTTGAATTGGTAATTATTTCTCAGAGTGCATCATCTCAGACTGTGACGATGGAGCTCTCACTAACTCACATTTTATCAATTTGCTGTGTCCACGTGTTCGCGTTTGCTTCCCTTTTCATTCACATATGCTTTAAAAGGCCTAGCTGTTATTGCTTCTCAAAACTTCCACTCCTGAACATCCGTACTCAACATGTTAGCATGCAGCCTTGTTACTTCACACCAAATCAGCGCAGTATCCATAAATAAAGACCTACAAAAGTACCATGAATAGCTTTATACGAAAAACACGTCATTTAACAGCATAATGACGAAACCACTGTACATAACGAAGAAATGTTATTTACCGCATTAAAGTTGATAGCATGCAAGACATCATACTAGGCAAACAAATGCTAAGCTTGGCTATACATAAGGAACTCTCTTGGGTAATGCACATCATCAACTTGTCCTAAACTGTATCACGAAGACTAGCCGGATTCTTCAGAGCCGGAAATTGTACTAACAACCAACAACATTTACGGCTATGAAAAGCACAAGAGAGACCCACGAAGGAGTATTTCATACACGCTTTATGCCAAATATATTAACATCTGTGGCTGCAATCAAAGAAAGTAAGGATTCATGGGACGGGTTACCCTCTTTCCGTACTGTATGACCGGGGCCAGAACATTAACCCTCAACAGATCACCGGTCCGTTGCGGAGTTATTCATTTTGCTGCTGTGGGAACAGGAGTAACGTGGAATTAAATGTTTTTGCTCAAGATAACAAAACAGCGTTTGGTCCGGGAACCGAATGAGCGATCTCGTTATCGCGAGTGTAACAACTTAAACATACTTTCACTACAATCCGATCAATCCCACTGAAATTTGGAAGTAATGAATGCGTACATGTATATATGTATGTATGTATGTATGTATGTATGTATGTATGTATGTATGTATGTGTGATGTGTGTGTATGGTGTGGTGGTGGTGGTGGTAGTAGTGTCTATGCGTCTGTGAGTGCTTGTGCGTGTGTAGGTGCGTGGCCTAGTACTCATTAGATCGTGATTTCAATTCTCGGACAGGGCACTCGTTGTGGTTTCGATCAAAACACTTAATTTCATGTGGCTTCAGTTTACTCAGCTGCAAACGGGAAATCGTGCGTCAGAGTAGCCTTCCGTTCAGAGGGAATGTTGGTCTGCTCGACTAGCCACTGGTGGGGTGGTATCAGTCAGGAGCTAAAACGATGCAAAGCGCATTTTGACCAGCGGTGTATAACAGCATCCAATAGACTGGTCGATCACTTGATCACGCAATATATGGAGGGGGCACTCAGTCGCTCACGACGTCGAGGGTTCCGGTTGATCTGATCTACGGAACAGCCTGCACGTGAAATTAACGTGCAAGTGGCTGAGCACTCCACAGGCACGCGTACCCTTAATGTAGTTCTCGGGGATATTCAGCGTGACATAGTGTGACAACAGAAACAGGAAGAAAGAGTGAGAGATAGTTGTGGTGAAAGAGTACAGCAGGGTTTGCCACCATCCCCTGCCGGAGCCTCGTGGAGCTTTAGGTGTTTTTGCTCCATAAACACTCACAACGCCCGGTCCGGGCCATTGCGCCTCCACCACGCAATATATATATATATATATA
>NC_068986.1:19517059-19519722 GCF_001194135.2 Octopus bimaculoides | reverse complement strand
TATATATATATGAGAATGTACGAAAAAACAACAACAAACGAGGACAGGTGGTGTAAATAACAAAAGGATGTATTAGTATGACGCTCAGGAATACGGAAAGTCTTTGACGTTTCGAGCTACGCTCTTCAACAGAAAGAATACGGAGACAAGGAGAAAAACACGGAGAAAAGCACGGAGAAAAAAAATTGAATAGTGTTCAGTCAACGGTCAATCATAATATATATATATATGTATATGAGAGACGGGTTTCCGTACAGTTTCTATGTAACATCCGAAACTATTATATAAAGCATTCGTTTGGAGTGCTACGCAGAAGTAGAACCCGGTATCACGAGCTTTAGAAATAAATTGCCTTGGCCTATATTTAAAATATATTTAATAGTTCATAAAATTCTATTTAATCTGATTAACGACAACTCAACTCAGACATTTAGACATTTAATCTTCCATTGATTTTAATCCGTTAGCTCTTTCCACCTTCAGATTATTGCCGTTTTCAAAATATCCATATTTTAAATTTTCTATTTTCTAAATCTTTCTGCTGTTTATTTCTATTTATATTTTCGTTGTTTTATTTTCTGATGCTTGTATTCTGCTGGTTCGCTAGAACTTGATTTCGTTTCGTTTCTTTATTCCTATATATTTTCTTGTTTTGCATATGCTAGTTCTATCTTCATGGTTTACATTCTCAATATTTATTATTCTGAATTAGTTATTCGTGTTGTGGAAATATTTTTAGCTTATCGTTTGAATTTTTATTACGTGTTCTTATTTATTTATTTATTTATTTATTTTTCATCCGATTTCTACGTCACGTTTCAGCTTTATATTTCTATCTTCTCAAATTAGCTGTTTCCTTTTTCTTTCCGTGGGGGATAGAAAGTTCTTTCTAGCTGTAACATATGCATGCAGTTTGGAAACGAATGCTCTAGCATTCATTTATGCATTTTTATTTTATTTGAAGGTTTTTAAGAGTAAATATGCACCCCTTTATTTAGAAACGATCATTTTGATCGGGTACTGAATTATTCTGTTTCTGGCGATGCAGAAATTTTGCATGATTCATTTTTCTTATATGATATACATTAAATTCAAAATATTCATATTCTTTTAAATAGATACAACTTTTGTTTGTATAGTTTTTCATAAATTTTGACTTTATTCATCTCTCTTTCCGGGTTTATATGTGGCGGTTAGCAGGCGAATAGTGCAAACACTTGTACGTCGTTACTTTTGTTTATGAATTGAATACACAAAAAATAAAGTGCCATATCAATTACACACGGATACTTCTGAATTTAAGGCAATTTCGATTTTTTCGTTGATATTTTGTACTTCTTAATGGAAAAATTTCAGAACTGTTAGGAATCTATACGTGTCTCTATTTATTCTGCTTCTACGTTGACATTCAGAGATTAAATAAAATTCATATATTTTTTTCAATCTAATCATTTTCAATGCATTTATTTAGTTTCTATGACATCTTTATCTCTCTGTATTTATTACCGTTATTCTGACGTTTCCATGGTGATTATAATGGAGAATGGCTACAGAACGATTAACGATGCCATGATTTTAACATAAGCGACGATACCGATAGCATAAGAAGCATAAAAGCATCGCTAACACCTATAATATCACTACTATAGCTTAAGGACACTATGAAATAGTGAACTAGACTGCACAACATCAGAAACAATCATCAATGATAAATAACAGGCATACTTCGACAATGTCCAATTCTGTGGCTAAAGTAAAAGATTAGAATCATACAGAAACGTTTGTATAAAAAGCGGGAGATAGAACAAGCTTACAATGCACATACGCTCTCGACATCACATATACAATGTGTCTCGTTCTATGAACTATGCTGAGGCTTCCGAACGAGCAGAATTCATCGCCATCACAGCGCATAATATATTGGTTATTTTCCTTTAGAATTTAACTCAACCTGTCTTTCTTTTCGCATAGCTTATATTTAGAATTAATGCAGATCAAATGGTATTTCCTTCCTAGCCTAAATAATTAACTGCAGGATAACGTGGTAGCACATAGTTCCTGTGTGCATTGGAACTGGTTAGTAATAGTTCAAATTGGGTAGGATTTTTGCCATAAACACTTTCAAGTTGAGAGATGGAATTGAAACACAAGGTATCATATTACAATTATAGCACGATCTGATAGATATAATTGTTAAGTAGGTGTGTTGAAATACCTATCTTGCCCCGTGCATTGGTAAAATATTATTAGTTTTTTACTACCAATCTCATTTAAAATATTCTCTATTTGAAGCAGCTTGGTATAACTTTGATAAGGATAGGGTGGTGTTAAATTTCTCTATTTCTATAGAATCTTAGTTGAACAAATATGGGATCAAATAATATGCATCATTGCTGCATCGCAGAATTTTGGAAAATCCAAGTCTATCGGATACGTGAGTAATCTGATTAAACAATTCGTAATTCTCCATTCTTTTACACACATACACACATACATTTATACATACACACACACACACACACACACACACACACACGCACACACACACACACACACATATATATATATATATATATATTTGTATTTGTATGCATATCTATCTATCTATCTATCTATCTATCTATCTATCTATCTCTTTTTATATATATATATATATATATATA
>NC_068986.1:19515992-19516698 GCF_001194135.2 Octopus bimaculoides | reverse complement strand
ATATAAATATACTTTATTTAAAAGCAGCAGAAATATAACAAAACACTGTTACTCTAAGTTTCACGTTCCCGTTCATCAAAACTGTCCGATGAACGGGAACGCGAAACTTAGAGTAACAGTTTTTTGTTATATTTCTGCTGCTTTTAAATAAAGCATATTACTCTACCTCTGGTATTTGAGTACTCTTTTTTTCCACCTTGTTGCACATTTCATGTACTTACTCCAGTATATATATATATATATACACATACATACACACACACACAGACATACACACACACACATATATATATGTATATGCAAACCCACGCACCACTGTATATAACCAGGTATCTATTTGCATGTGGACGTATGTACAATTAGTAATGGATGTATATATATATATCTATATGTACAAATATACTAATACACGCATACAAACATTTGAATCGCACATATGCACATGTAGAAAAGCACACATGCCCCTTATATACATTAAACAACCTCCTTCATCTATAACTGTTGTAGAAGCATGCTGATATGACCAATTATTTCGAATCATGACAAAAGAAACACATTAATTCTGCAAACATTATTTATTTATCCCGTGAACCCAGCACTATGTTGTGACGAGTATGATTATATGTGGGCACATGTGTGTGTGTATATATATATTTAAACATACGTACTTACATACATATACATATGTATATATATATATATATAT
>NC_068986.1:19508427-19515316 GCF_001194135.2 Octopus bimaculoides | reverse complement strand
TATATATATATATATATATATATATATATATATATATATATATATATCTATATCTATATATATATAAATAGATAGATAGATAGATAGAGAGAGAGAGAGAGAAAGGGTCTTAGTTTCTATTCTAACAATATATGCCTGAAATAATGGGAACTAAATGAAATGATTCGTCGTGTTTAAGGAATGCTGTGGAATATTCTATATAGAAAGTAGAAAGCTGTCATCGTTAAATATGGCCGCTCATAAATAGTGTTCCTGCTGCTTCGGCTGATGTTACTGATTCATACCATATCCTTTTCTTCTTGTACTTCTCGTTCATTATTTTGATGTCGTTGTTGTTGTTTTTGTTGTTGTTCCTCTTCTTCTTCTTCTGGTGCTGGTGGTGCTGGTGGTGCTGGTGCTACTGCTGCTACTACTACTACTACTACTACTATTACTACTACTACTAGCACTACTACTACTACTACTACTACTACTACTACTACTACTACTACTAATATTACCACTGTCACTACTACTGCTAAAACTACTGCTACTATTACCACTGTCACTACTACTACTACTACTACTACTACTACTACTACTACTACTACTACTACTACACACTGTCGGTTATGATGACAACTATTCCAGTTGATCCGATCAGTGAAATGGTTTGCTCGTGAAATAACATTCAAGTGGCTGAGTACTCCACGGACACGCATACTTTTAACATAGATCTTAGGGAAATTCAGCCAGACACAGAATGTGAAACAAGCTGGCCCTCTAAAATACATTTTACCACTCAGTTTTGACAGTTGAGTGGAGTGGACACAAAGACTCGCCAGGAATCGAACTCACGACCTTACGATCTTGAGCCGAACACCCTAATCTCTACGCCACGCGCCTTCACTTTATTTCGACTCAGCTGGCATGTATGTGTGGTATCTGTATTTCAAAAGGCCAGCCTTGTTACATTCTGTGTACACACGCACCCACACACACACACACACACACACACACACACACACACACACACACACACATGTGTACGTATGTCTTTCATCCTTTCGGGGTCGATTAAATAAGTATCAGTTATGCACTGGTGTCGATGTAATCGACTTAATCCCTTTGTCTGTCCTTGTTTTTCCCCTCTATGTTTAGCCTCCTGTGGGCAATAAATAAATAAATATACGTATGTACATGCATATGTACATATAGCCAAATGCCAAGCATAGCCAAACATATAGCCAAAATCAAAATTTGGCAGCAATAGCTGCCAAACTAGGATTGAAAGTCAACTGCGACAAATAAAAAATTATGCGCGTTAATGAAGAAAACAGCGAACGTATTAAACTCGAAACCGGTAAAGCAGAGGATGTAGCCGAGTTTACGTATTTAGGTAGTAAGAGAATGTTCTCAGGCGGCACCAACGAGAATAAGTAAGGCAAGGGCCGCTTTTCACCTGTTAAAAAAGTATGGAGCGCAAGTGTAATTTCAATAAAGAACAAAATAAGAATTTTTAACGCTAGCGTAAAAGCGGTGTTATTGTATGGGGCTGAGAAATGGCGAACAACAGTTAAGTCAATTAAGCAAATACAATCATTCATCAACAGATGCTTGCGTAGTATACTTAAAATTAGATGGCCCGAACACATAAGCAATATGGAGCTACGGCAAAGAACGAATCAAGTTTCGATTAGGGAGCAAATATTTAAGAAAAAGTGGTAGTGGATTGTTAGCACAATTAGAAAAGACAAACCAAATGTAGCGAAGAGTGCTTTACAGTGGAATCCGGATGGATATAGAAAGAAAGGTAGGCCTAAGAACTCGTGGCGTAGATCAATACAAAAGGAACTAGAGAAATGGGGACATTCATGGCAGAGTATAAGTGCAGAACCGAAAAATTATGCGACATGGAATTCAATTATAATTGACCTATGCTCCGCGTTGGAGGGTTAAAGGCAAAAAAACAACAAAAAACAAACAAACAAACAAACAAAAATTATGCATATGTATATAATCGGTGTGACCATTCGTCTTCAAGGTGTGATCGACTGTTGAATAGATCCTCCTACATTAGTGCTACCTTGTTAAACCACTGGTTTGTCTTCTGATTACATTCGTTCAAGAAAGCTTTTATTGAAAATTATAGAGATATTCATCTCACACTTTTCATGGTTGGGCAACAACAAGGAAAAAGAACGTTAGATGAAGTAACATCAAGAATCATAAAAAGAACCTCGTTTGTTGCAGTTCAAGAAGAAACTGAATAATATAGCCTATTTCTATAAGAATTACCACATCAATGATAACCTATAATTGCCATAAAAGAACAAAAGGTCTCACTATCGGTCACGTAAATAGATGAATAATATACTGCTACAAATTCTACTTGGGAGTAAATTATTTCACAATAAAACAATGACAATAACGAACAACACTTGCTATATGCGAGACGAGTTGTTGGTGAGATAAAAATTTCTCCCCGAAAGTGTGTACAAATAACGTATTTCTCCGAAAACAGGCATAGCTATAACGAGGATGGCATAGCTTATTAAAACATTTTAGACTGGTACTTCTTACTATTTTTCGACCTTTAAGGTTTACTGTACAGTACAGACCATGGTATCAGTGTTCATCACAGCAGAGACGGTAATATGTGTCCTAAGCGTTGGAAGAGCGAAAAGTGTAAACAGTTGTAATATATGATCGTGAAATATTTCATGAGAAGATTACTGGTCTTTTTTTTCATTTATAAACTCTGCTATAGGCACAGAAGCGACTGTGTTGTAAGAAGCTTGTTTCTCAACCACATGGTACCGTGTTCAGTCCCACTGCAGGGCAACTTGAGCAAGTGTCTTCTACTATAGTTACGGGCCTTCTGAGGATGAAACAGTTTCATTCCAGAAGAAAATGCGGAAAGAATGAAATGAGATTAACCAGAAGGAGCAAAACTAGAATATATTAGCAGTTACAAAGGTTCGTGACCATCACTAGAAACGTCAAATATCAACTGTGATAAATCTGAAAGAAGAAAGAATAACATCGATGGGAAACCTGAAAACTGTTATGCAACACCGGTCCTACCTAAAAGAAAACAAATAGGACAGAGGCCCAAAAGCGATTCAAACGACATCATATCATATCGTGGCACTCCGTTGGTAACGACGACTCGGGTTCCAATTGAACCGATCAATGAAACAGCTTGCTCGTGAAATTAACATGCAAATGGTTGAGCACTCCATAGACACGTGTACCCTTAACGTAATCTTCGGGAGAGATAGATTTAGCGTGACACAGAGTGTGACAAGGCCCTTTGAAATACATGAACAACAGAATGAGGAAGAAAGTATGAGAGACAGTTGTGGTGAGAGAATACAGCAGGGTTCACCACCACGCCCTGCTGGTGCCTCGTGGAGCTTCAGGTGTTTTCGCTCAATAAACACTCAGAGCGCCCGGTCTGGAATCGAAACCGCGATCCTACGACCGCAAGTCTGCCGCAATAGATCATCAGGATAATCTGCCTATTAACAAAAACTCCTGCACAGTTAGGTTTTTAGAAAGCTTTTTAGAGAGAGCTATTACATTTGCTCTCACATTAATTTTCGTTTGTAGTTTAGGATCAAGTATTTGCAACGAAACGTCTAATGCATAAAAATCGATGAATTTACAGGTAAAACACAAAGATGAACCAATTCTTTCAGGCTGTATGGAATTAACACCGATGTGTAACCCATATCTTAAGTAATTGCTCGAACATTTTATGTCATAGATACATAGTATCCGATACATAGTATCTATGGCATATAATTTCGTAGCCAAGATATTATATTGTGCTATTCCCATAAAGTAAGTATCCGAAGATAAAAATACGAGATGTTACAAAGGATGTTCTCCTTCATTATACGAAAAAAAATCGCGATGGTATACATCTGCCATAAGCCGAAGTGAAATATAGGCATAACGGGCCTAACCGGCCTAACATAACGATGAAATACAGATACACATTTGGGTAATCAAACTACAAATTAGTAGAAATTCTGTGAACGAGCAACATAGAATCTTCTTTATGTCGATGATTTCATAGCTACAGTATTTCACGTGCATAATACGAGATATTAAATATAAACTCTTCAGGGTCATGTTTAGGGCTGATTTTGTACTTGAGTGTGAAGAAAATATAGATAAAAGCATGGAGAAATCTGTTAAAACGCTGATACCAAAGGTGGTAGCCCTGAGACACCTAATATCTAACAGAAACACTTCCCTACCTGTGGCACTGTGACACACATTATAGTTGTGAACACATAAAACAGAACATAAAATAACTAGGAATGGCGACGGTTCAATAATCATAACTGGCTTTAAAATCAGACCAATATTCTTAAATGCCTGCACCATAAAATGTTTTGTATGAAAAATTCATCCACCCATTTTGACCTGATACCTCTTCATATCTCTAAGACAACTACCTGTAGTTATATTAGCATTTACTAACACGACATACATGAAAGTTATACGTTAAAACATCTTGCGAATCTGAAATTTTTCTCCACGTTTACAGAGACCGGTAAACTCAGTCACAAACTGACGGCATCTTAGAGGGTGTGCAGATAGAAAACATAGGCATCTTAGAGGGAGTACAGACAGAAAACATAAGCATCTTAGAGGGAGTACAGACAGAAAACATATCTTATTGACTGGAGGTGCATATTGTTTAAATAGAAGAGAAAAAAAATTTTGAAAACGTGTCCGTAATTTCGTAAAGCATAAATGGTCAATTAAATGTATATAATATTGTGGTGAAAACAGAGATCCACAATGTCTCAGGTGAATGCTTAATTTATACGCGAAAACCCTAAGTATGCAGCTCTATTATCCAACGACAAGTTCATACTCTAAGTAGAAAGAATTTTCATATATAGATGACTCCTAGTGGTTAGAATACTATGGGGAAGAGGACGCTTCAAACGGGTCAGCACACATTAGCAGAAACACATTAACTGGTAGAAGTTATTTTTGCTTGGACGATGACTGCAGACAAACAGAACGTCTACGGGAAACGAAATGTGACGACAATCAGTTTATATTTATATAAAAGTTGACAGTGAAAAAACAAATCTCTTGCATCAACCTTCAACACAGTCCCGTTATGCTAACTTTTGCAAACAGGGATTAGAACAGTTCAAATATTCTTGAGGGATACTTGAAGCTGCAACGGTTTGTCGGTGAGAAAAATATTCTCCTTCCAGACAAAAAAAAAAAAAAGTGTTAGAACATCAACGTCATCCCGGAGCATTTCGAACACGTTAGTTCTCTTTCGTACCAGCTCATAAGGGAGGTAACTCTGATGTGACTATGAAGCGAAGTTTCGTTTATCGGAAATCAGTCAAAATTATTCACTCATTACTTATTGATAATACACATTTGTCTTCATTGAAGCTATAACAAAGTATATTTACTTTATTGTTGTTCGTATAGTCTTATGCTCCATGGAATCCTTTTCAAGTATATTCTTTTATATATCTCTATATTAGTGAATCAAAAACAGTTAAGGGTTACTCTCTTCTCATTCAATTTTTTATTATCTGCAGACTGTAAATTTCCTACTATTTTTGAACTTTTCTCTTAGACGTCTTTCCTATCCATGTAAAAATTATCATCACTTAATTGAGTTGTGTGATTTATATATTTCTTCTGTTGTGTATATTGTGTGTGTTTTATGTATGTGCAAATGTGTGCGTGAGTGCGTGGCGTGCATGTGTGTCTGTGTGCATGTGTGTGTGTGCGTGGGTGCGTGTATTCCTAAGTGTGCGCCATAGCATTTCGCAGTAGATTGTAGGAAAGAAAGTTGCACACAGAACAAAATGCCACAAACAATTTCTCACAGATAAAGACCAGAAAAATAAAACAAAAACAAAAAAACGGAATGAAAGACAAGCAAAACAAATTGAATATAAAATAGAAAATAAAAGATCTAATAGACATATATAACCGCCATATTTAAAATATAAATAAAACCCACACATAAGCGTAAATCAAAACAAAATAACATACGCAAAATAAGTATAACACCTTAGACATTAAAAATAATAAATGGCAAAAGCAGGAAGAACAAATAGAAAACCAACATCAAGGCCGTCTAGGTAGCAGAGAATATATATATAAAAAAAATATGAAAAATCCGAGACAAAGAAAACAAACAAAAAATAGCATCGTTCAAATATACATAACAACACTATCAATGTCTTCGTTTCCTAGTGTTTTTTTTTCTTAACCAGGCCCAAAGCTAATGGTGAAATAATTATTAATTTACTTACATTACCAGCATAAATGAGAGTTGCTTTAATGATTTTCTGAATATTCAAAGCAACGTTTGATACGCGTTTGATGTCTCTTTTAATGTGTTTTGAGAGTTTTAAATAAAATAAACAGATAATATTAAGAAAATAAAAGGAGAAATAAATAAATAACTATGTATATGTATATATATATATATAAGGACAAAAATACGCTTGATTAGAGGTACTAATTAGTGCACAGTCAATGGTTGATGGCGATTGATGACCGCTGATAGAGAGAAAAATATATAATTATAAAACTATCGAAAGGTATAAGCGTACATACATATATATAACATATAAAGTGCTAGTCATGTATATTTATATAGATATATATATACACAATGACATAGGAATACACCTTTTCAGTGTATATTCATATATAAATGTATGTATGTATATATACATGAAGATATACACACACGCACACACACACACACACACACACACACACACACACACACACACATATATATATATATACATATTTATATATATACATATATATCTATATATAGATATCTATATATTACATATATATGCGTATACATATATATGCATATATATAT
>NC_068986.1:19507272-19508240 GCF_001194135.2 Octopus bimaculoides | reverse complement strand
ATATATATATATATATATATACACATATATATACATAAGTATATATCAATGAATGAATGAATATGTATGCAATATTTAAAAATGTTTATGCTTAAGCATAAATTATATACGTAAGGTCTAAAGTTCGTCAATGGCTGACGCATACGCATAGACTGTCCAACGCAGTTTTAATCACATTCACATACACGTACAATAGTCTACTCACTATAAACACCATTTCTCATACATATACTTACACGATAGATAATAGGCAGTTATGACTGTCGTCTTATTACAAATATTCAGTGAGTGTATGTTTTGTTCGTCTCCAACAAACGTTACACAACTGATGTACACACAAAATACAAACGTATAAACATATGTACCACATTCCCTCATATGCGTAAAATGCTGCGAAGTCGGATACAGGCATAGACACACGTAGAAAATAGTAAAGAAAATTTTGACAAACCAAAAGAAGCAAGTCATTTCTCTGTTATGCTTTCACGTATGTATGTTTGTATATATGTATGTGTATAGATACACATTTATATATATATACATATATCCCAACACCACCACAAAACACCACACCACACACCACCACACACACACACGTCAGGGTCACCAGCCATCTTCCACACGCACATACATGCTCTCTTATACACACGCACGCGCACCTTCGTTTTGGGATCACTACTACTTTATCATCTTCCCTTCTTCCTAGCTCTCCTGTGTGACTCCTCTGTCCGGCATTCGCCATGATAGATCGCTAGCCACTACACATTCTTATTTTCTCTCCTTGTTTCTTTCTGTGTTCTTTTCTGTGGAAGAGCGTCGGAACGAAACGTTAAAGACTTTTCCACTTCCCGGGCGTTAAACTAATACATTTGTTTGTTTTCTACACCACCTGTCTTTGTCTTTCTTTTTGTGAATTCTCTCTCTCTCCCTCTCTCTCTCTCTCTCTCTCTCCCTCTCTCTCTCTCTCT
>NC_068986.1:19503700-19506773 GCF_001194135.2 Octopus bimaculoides | reverse complement strand
AGAGAGAGAGAGAGAGAGAGAGAGAGAGAGAGAGAGAGAGAGAGACAGAGAGAGACAGAGAGAGAAACAAGCAGAGAAAAAAAACAAGGAGAGAAACAAGCAACTCTGTTTAAACCATATGCGATGGAAATTCAAATTGAAACAATTGTATAAAAA
Organism: Octopus bimaculoides; assembly: GCF_001194135.2. Lineage (NCBI taxonomy): Eukaryota > Metazoa > Mollusca > Cephalopoda > Octopoda > Octopodidae > Octopus > Octopus bimaculoides. The sequence goes on along the minus strand of NC_068986.1, from coordinate 19,506,617 downwards.
CTGAAGAGAAATAACAAATATAGTATTTTCATATATGAAGATTACTGTCTTCCATTCCGAACAACTTTTCACTCAGAACATTCCTCATAGGAAAATGATTTAAGTAAGTCTTTAAGCAGTACTGTCGATATGAGACACGTAATCAGATCAATTTCTAAGATTCAAAATTGACATGCAGATACAGTAATAAGGACATAGAGAGACGAAATTGTTGTTGAAGCTGAGGAATGAGGGTATCAGATGAAAGACAAGAAGTTGTCTGTAAGGAATCTAACTGAAAAGTTAATATTTTCAGAAGAAATTCGTGTCATGTTCAGAAGCAATTGATCAGAAGCGTTAATGTCCAGGTGAGGTATTTAAACAAGAAATTGATCCAGAGAACTTGACAGGCAGATACTGTAATGAGATCCAGAGAGATGTAGAAAAGTAGAGAGGTGAGAACGTTGCGGGTGGAAGGAGGATGAGAATACGGATAGTTTAGCTGATATTTGGTTCCAGACATGTCAAGTATATTTAAATGTTTTATGTGACCATCTTGTAAAATACAGAAAGCGAGGTGTGCGGATAAGTAGAAAGACTTGATAGTCTGTATAAGACGTACGAAGTAATACGCACACATACCACACATATACACGCGCACACATACGCGCACTCACATGCCTTCTATCTACATGGGTATATAGTATTTTCTACTCTAGGCACAAGGCCCGAAATTTTGAGGGAGGGGACCAATAGATCAGATCGAACCAATACGCAACTGGTACTTATTTAGTCGACCCCAAAAAGATAAAAAGCAATGTTGACCTCCTCGGAATTTGAACTCAGAACGTAAATACAGACAAACCACTAAGAATTTCGCCCAACGTGCTAACGTCTCTGCCAGCTCGCTGCCTTACTTCGGTATATATTAATATGTTAAAATACATCAGATGTGATTTAATTGGAATGTATTTAAATATAGAATATATAAATTAGCTCTTCTCTTACAGATGCCGTTTTTTTCGACTAAACCAGTTTTCTTTTAATTCTGGGAAGTATACTATGCCACTTTCCTTTGAATAGGTTGCCAATATCGTCATCGTCGTGACACTCCGTCGGTCTCGACGACGAGGGTTCCAGTTGATCTGATGTACGGAACAGCCTTCTCGTGAAATTAATGTGCAAGTGGCTAAGCACTCCACAGACACGTGTACTCTAAGTTCTTGGGGAGATTCAGCGTGACGCAATGTGTAACAAAGCTGGCCTCTTTGAATTTCAGGTACAAAAGAAATAGGAAGAAAAAGTGAGAGAAAGAGTACATCAGGGTTCGCCACCACCTCCTGCCGGAGCCTCGTGGAAATTTAGGTGTTTTCGCTCAATAAACATTCACAACGTCCGGTCTGGGAATCGAAACGGTACCATTCGTCGCTCCTATACCGGTGAGATTAATATTATTGATAATTAACACTTAATTAATCGATGAGTAGAGGAAAAAGATGCGGACAAAGAAAACCTTCAAAAGGTTATAACGTGCCAGAGAAAGTCCGCTGTGGTGTGTTTGTGTGTGTGGGGATGAGAAGAATGATACACTGATGCTTGCAGGAGAAGAAGCAGTGTAAGATGGAGGATGTTCATGTAATAATGATGTTCGCTGGAAAAATGAGAATACGTTTGGGTAAGTTTCAACACCATCTATTTTTACTGCTGATGGATTATCGATAAGGAAAAGAATAGGAAAAAGTCAAGTACAAATAAATAAGTGATTAGTTAAAAAAGAAATGCTCTTTATCGAATACTAATACTTTGTAACATTTTCGTCAAGCAAGGGAGACAAGTCAAAGAAAAGTAAGCGAAGGTCCATTTTTGTCATGGTCATATTTAAGGGTGTTTATGCTTCAATGTTTTCTGTTTGAAATAAGTGGAGAATTATTAAAGCGCATACATCAATTATTAAGTATGCCAAAATTCACCTATGATAAAATTGCGTTTCAAAACGCAACACTTAGAGTGGCCATTATTTTCGGAACAGCCTAATATTTTGTATATTGAGACTAACTCAATCGTTGCAATTTTTTTGGTATCTTATATGCTATGTGTCCATAAATTATCTTTACAAGTTGAAAACTTCAGAAGAGATGAAAAATAAGGATATATCAACAGAGTTTATTGGAAAATATAGGCAAACAGATAAAGTTTTATTAGAAACACTACAACACTTCCACGTGGACTATATTGGTTGCAAAGAAGTTGATTGATGGATCTCAGCTTTAGTAGATCCAATAAATGGTGGATGCTGTAAAGATAATTCACGTACCAGTTGTTTTCCCCTCTATGTCTTAGTGACATTGCTTGTCAGGTGTTTTTTCCTGCTTGTAAGTTCGTATATATCCTTAGGTTTCACTGCAATGATATAAACATTGGTATATTGCTTCAAGAATTTTTATATTGTAGATCGAGGTATGAAGGAAGAAATTGCGTTGAAATTTTATATGCTTCCTGTATTGATAAGACGAAAATCGCTTTGATGGAATGTCCCGTTAATCTCTTTTCTGTTTTTTCGTACAAGAAGGCATTTCTCGCAATGATTTTATGACGCTTCCTTTTTCTTTCGACAAAGTGTATTGTGTAAAGGTTGCCTGGTGGCATATAGAGTGTCCACCGATTAAAGATGGCGATGTTTTCTGTCTTAAACATCTTGGACTCACCTTGTGAATAGGAATCAACAGGATTGATACGGTTAGATATTTGTATAGATCAACTAAAGGAAATGCCTTTCAGAATACAAAGTAGACTTTAAAACTATACTGTAGCAGTTCATGTGAGTTAATTTGCATGTAGTTTTGTATAAGCGAGTGAGTGTTTATATACTGAATATACATAGTTATGATTGCATATATATATATATATATATATATATATATATATATATATATATATA
>NC_068986.1:19500484-19502822 GCF_001194135.2 Octopus bimaculoides | reverse complement strand
ACACACACACACACACACACACACACATATATATATATATATATATATATATATATATATATATATATATGTATATGTATTTATATATGCATATATACACATTATCATACCATATTGTATTATATATATGAAAGACGTATACACATTTGAATATCTTCATGTATGACCGGGAGGTGTATGTGTGCGTATGTAGATTCTTTATATGAAAATACATTACCGGGATCATTTTGGTAACAATACCTCTAACTAGCATCTATTATAAATCTAGTCCTATATTTTGTAAATTAGCAGAGAAGAATCGCCAGCAATCTCTAAATATAATAATGTTACAGTTTTGAGAATCGTGACAATGTTCGCCAGTCAACATTTTTGGTTGTTATAAATATGGATGAAGCCTTATATTTTAAAGAGATAGCCACATTGTAAAGAGACTTAGTGTTGGGCCCTTAGCTGTTTTTTTAATCATTATCTCTGTGTTTCTTATTCTAATTGTATAACATATTCACGTAGATATACTGGATAAAATGGTAATAACCAGTTGAACTTAGTTAAGATTTTCTTGGTTTTGTGTGGACGGAAACAATGTCCGTGGTTTAACCACAGAAGCCGTTTTCACAGAACACTTGAATATATATCTGCTAAACGTATACCAGTTACGCACTGGGGTAGATGTAATCGATTTAATCTCTTTGTCCTTGTTTGTCCCCTCTATGTTTAGCCTCTTGTGGCAATAAAGAAATAAGACAGAATAAAAAATAAGCTATTGACGAGTTTCTAACTAAAAGTGAATATTGGAAGATCTATTTGGCAACTATCCATGATCGCTTGTGAAATAAGACAAAGTAGAATAACACCTTTTCCCCACAAAAGCAATGAAAATACAAACTATAGCTTCGAACTCAAGACTCATTACAAAGGAGGTCCATCAGTTAACCAATCAAATCGCAACATCTCCATAGTTCTATATACATAGTAATGAATATTACTTGCATCATACATTACTGTATTTGCGTATCCAGTTTATTTTGTATTGCTAATCAACTGCTTTCTTTTAAGCTTTCGCACTAAACTCCCAGTCTTACTCGATATTATGAATATTTCTTCCACGACATTTTAACAGTTGCAGCCATCAAATTGAGTGCCATTTTGAAATTCGTTTATACTACTAGCAACCATGCTACGTTTCACTGAATCATAAATCACTTGCATTACAGAGGTTAAACAATTATTTTCATCTGTTTCCACTTCAAACGTGATTTTCTTTATGATTACAGCGAGCTGTGTCAGGTCTGAAGGCATATTTCAAACAAAACCCGTATTCTGCAAATTGTAGAGCAGTGAATAAAAAGGATACAATGAAACGTAGTTCATATACTGTATTCATTTTCAACATCTTGTCATTAGAATAGTAACTGTTAAAAAACAAATTTTAGAATCGAAATAAATAGGACACCGAGACAATGTGATATAGCTTATTTAATGTTCTCATTTAGTGTCCTATTTATAGGACAGTGAGAGTTAGTGGGTTAAAGAATAACAAAACAGTACAAACTGTCTACATTTGTATAAAATGTAAGCTGGGTGATTAAGAGGCTCGATTTGCAACCACGTGGTTTCAAGTTCAGTTCCGACATGCGCTATTTTTGGTGAGTGATTTCTATTATAGCTACGGGCAAACAAATCCGGTGTGAATGAATTTGGTAGTATCTCTGTGGAAACCAGTTGAAATATAAATAATCAATATTACATGTATATATCTTCGATATTACTCAAGTTCGAACTGAGGAGTTCATTGGAAATGCCTTATCATTTGACTCTTCTACGGACATAATAACAATCTACCTACGTACGTACGTGCGTACGTACCTATCTATCTATCTATCTATCTATCTATCTATCTATCTATCTATCTATCTATCTATCTATCTCTCACTCTCTCTCTCTCTATATATATATATTCACCAGATTTAGCACCTGCGGATTTCCATCTCTTCCAAGAGATGAAGAAGCAGCTCAAAGGTCACCGTTGTAACACTTGTCGAGATCCAGAGCGAATCGCAAGAGGTACTCGACTCGCTTACGGAAAACGACTTCCAGGCTGGTTTCCAAAAGTAGCAGCAACGGTGAGACCGGTGTATTGCTGCGCAAGGTGATTATTTGGAAGGAGATAATGTTAAAACTTAGGTGAATAAGTTATATTTACTTAAACATAACTAGTCCAGACATTTGCTGATAATACCTTGTACATAACATTCATACATCATATATACTTATTTCATGTATCAAATATGAAATGCATACATACATATATATTATATATATATATATATAAATATAT
>NC_068986.1:19494334-19499405 GCF_001194135.2 Octopus bimaculoides | reverse complement strand
ATATATATATATATATATATATATATATAAATGTATATACAATATATGTATATATGCATATGATATTTGATACATGAAATACGTATATATGATGTATGAATGTTATGTACAAGGTGTTATCAGCAAATGTCTGGACTAGTTATGTTTAAGAAGATATAACTTATTTACCTAAGTTTTAACATCATCTCCTTCCAAATAATCACCTTGCGCAGCAATACACCGGTCTCAGCGTTGCTGCTACTCTTGGAAACCGGCCTGGAAGTCGTTTTCCGTAATCGAGTCGAGGACTTTTTGCCATTCGCTCTGGATCTCGACAAGTGTTACAACGGTGACCATTGAGCTGCATCTACATCTCTTGGAAGAGATGGAAATCTGCAGGTGTTAAATCTGGCGAATAGGGTGGATGCAGAAGCAAAGCCATGTTGTTTTGGGAGAGAAACTCATGAGTGAGGAGAGCTCATTGATAGGGTGCATGTTCGTCGTGAAGAACCCAATTCTTCGCCGAATGTCTTCCTTGAAACGCTTCTCAACGGCGCAGTAGAGATCTAGATTGATGGCCTGGCTCTTGGGGGCGATTCCTCGATGCCCAATACCGCAGAAATGGTGAAAAAAAACGATGAGCATGCTCTTGTTTGAGCTGCAGCTCTTTCATGCCTTCTTTGGTTATGGAGACGAAAGGCTCTTCCATTGTGAGGATTGAAGCTTCGCCTCAGGGTCGTACCCGTAGACTCAACTCACGTCACCGGTGATGGTCCTTGAGACGAAGGATGGGTTATCGACGCGATGTTCTTTCTGCTTAGCGGTCAGCAGGTGGAGGTCAAATTAACAGACACACTTGTTCAATTCAGATGTTAGAATTGCCTGCACAGACCCACACGACAGACCAACAACAGCAGCAATGGCGTTGATTGTCCTCCGACTCTCATCGTACAAAGACTGATGAATCTTCTGCACATTTCCAGGGTTGACGCTCATGGAAGTTCTTTTAGATCGCTCATCGTCTTCCAGAGACGTTCTTCCGATTTTGAAGCGTCTGCGCTTAAATGCTTATCAAAGCATGTTCAATGTCTTTGTAGCAGGCTTCCCATGTTTAACACAAAATTTCACATTGGCCCTTTGTTCCAACTTCCTGACCATTACCAAATCGCAGAGTACATCATACACATAATTACAAAAACACAAATTTCACAACTTCCCAAGTAAATACAACGATGTCACTCGGCAAACTGTTTCATGAATGTCCCTGCTAGCTCTCCCTCCACACCCAACCTCGTGCTGCCACCTGTTGACGCGCTACAGAACTAGTTCGGGAACGTTTTAATACCACCTCGTATATAGCAAGAAAGATAGAGTGAGGAAGAAAGAGAGAAATCTGCTACGTTGCGGAGGTCAAATATATTTTCTTATATCTCTTAATTTCTGCCATATTTTCTAGCTTGTTGTTACTCGCTGCCCTCCATCAGCAAACGTAGAAATATAGTTAATATCAGCAATGATATACATTTTTTTCCTTTTTCACACACCATAAATAATTTTACTGGCATTTACATAAATCATTCACTGAACTACCTGTATTTACCAGATTGTAAAACGGCCATTATTTTCGTATACATATATTGTTCATATTCTAATATTTTCTGTTATTCATTCATATCTGCCTTTGTAGTTTACGATACATTTTTCGTAAATATTTTATATTGGTTCTGTGTATTTTTTTGCGATTTCTTTTTTCTCCTTTTCCATTGTTCTGTAATTTTTGAATAGTATTTTTGCAATTGTTTTTGCTGTTGTTGCTGTTGTTGTTGTTGGTATTATTATTTTTATTATTATTATTATTATTATTATTATTATTATTATTATTATTATTATTATTATTAATATTATTATTATTATTATTATTATTATTAGTATTTATTAATATTAGCATTATCAGTAATATGTTTTTCCGCAGTTTTATACGAGTTTTTAATAAACCACTCTGTTGATCTCTGTTTTCCTAAGGTGTGAGCATTATATCGTTTTTGTGTTTGATTTGCAAGATTCTTGTTTTGAACTCTTGTATTGAAACATATTTTCTTATTTCATGCGCGTCATTATGCCAATGATAATCACACACATTGTTTCTGTTTCACTTCGTATCTATTTACCTATCAGTTTGTTAACACACACACACACACACACACGCACACACACACACACACACACACACACACACACACACACACACACACACACACACACACACACACACACACACACATATATGAGATATGCCTTTTTCAGTTTCCGTCTACCAAATCCACTCACAAGACTTTGGTCTGCCTGAAGCTATAGTAGAAGACACTTGTCCAAGATGCCACTTGTCCAAGGTGGAAGTGAACCCGGAACCATGTGGCTGGGGAGCAAGCTACTTACCACACAGCCACTCCTGTGCCTATATGAATATTATGAATATATATGAATATTAAATGTATATTTTTTTATTTTACTATTTTCATAATAAGTGTTGAAAAATTGCAATTAGACTCATTTTACGCCACATGTGGAAAAGGGGATTTGAATACGAGGGCAGCGGCAAAATAAATTAATGATGTGGAAGGACCTGGAACTCAAAGACAAATCAAGGTTAAGGAGAACTGTTGCGAAAGATGAAGCCTTGCTTGGAATTGTCGACCCACAGTAAAGTACAAGCACTTCTACCTACGCGGCAGAACTTAGTCCCTCAAAAAGCGCCATCAATCGACACATCCGTAAGCCCAGCATTGTTAACAGACGCTGTTGAGAAGTTTCTAATGAACTGAACAATAGCCAGGCTCAACAGCTTGTGAATATTTGCAAACAACTGCTGGCAAATCCACTAGAAGCCCATTTTTGGCCTCGCATAATAACTGGAGAAAGAAAATGCCTCTATTTTCCGTCTTCCAAATCAGTGGCTTTGTTTGGGTGAGACTTCATGACTCGTGGTCAACGAGGGTGGTTTGAACAAAAGGTCATGTTCTGTGTTTGGTGGAACTTCGAAGGAGAGTTGCTCATTGAGCTTGTCCCGTGTGGTCATGTTTTGAACGTTAACCTTTATGTACTACAACTGCATCAAGTGTATGATGGTTTGAAGACCCGCTCCCTAGCAGTAGTCAATTGGTGTAGGGCACTACTACAACATGACAATTCTCCAGCGCACATTGCCAATGTGACCAAGTGTAAACTTGAGTAAGTTGAAGGGCAGGAAGTGCTACGTACAATCCAGATCGTACACCATCAGATTACCACCTTTTTTTTAAGCCCTGGCTCATTTCCTGCACGAAAAGAAATCAATAATGTGATCGGGTTTGAAAAGGGGTGCACAGAGTTTTTTCCAAATGTAAGCATTGAATCGAGATTCTAGCACAACGATGGCAACTGACAATAGAATATGATGGGGTATATTTTGATAATTAAACTTCTTTGTATGTAAATTGTTTGAACTGTTAATTACAACTTGAAAACGAGAAAACTTTTGACTCAATTTCGTACATTAAAAGAGGAACAAGATGAAATAGTATAAGACAATATGGATAATGAAGCACTGCATGCAACTACTGTTTGATTAAAATATTCTAGACTTTTTTCTTTTGCAGAATATGGCGAATAGGCGTTTGTAAAACGTCATTAGGAGGAGAAGGTCGGTGGGCCATAAACGTGTTAAGAACCACAGTTATAGATAGCCAATAACCTTTAAACTATCAATAGCCTAGTGAAAGGTCTCCACTAGCTTATTAAGATTTCATCAATAATTTACCAACAGACTATCATTAACGTACTGATACATATATCACCACCAGCTTTCTAATACATCAATACTAACTTACCGATTCTGGTGATTATCCGTAAGACATTGCATTGCCTTCTGGGACGATAATGATTTCTTACATTGGCAAATTGCCTCACATTTGCAGTTAAATATATATGTCCTTCTGAATCAATATTGTACATTACTGGTTCGTATTGTTTTATTGATCCCTGGAGAATTGAAAGCGAAACTAACTCAGCACAGTTTCATGTGTAAACATAAAGGGACATAACTCGAAATCTAATCCGTATACGATTTTTCTACTGCGAGTTTCCCTCATCTTGAAATGTATTCGAATTTATGCCACATATGCCTCACAGAAAGACTGATTGTCGGTAAAACACTGGTGGAGTGAATACCATTCAGAGTACTTCATATATACCATTCAGAGTACTTCATATATACCATTCAGAGTACTTCATATAATATATATATATATCATATATTACCTATTCTTCTATCTTCAATCGCATTGTTCACATACGCGTATTTTTATACGAAACATCATACTTTTCAGTGCTGGCTCAAATTTCTATAGAAAATCCGTGGAGAAAAGTTAAATATGTATGTATGTATGTATGTATGTATGTATGTATGTATGTATGTATGTATGTATATATCTATCCATCCATCCATCCATCCATCCAGACATCCACCTACCTACCTACCTACCTACCTACCTACCTACCTACATACCTACCTACCTACCTACCTTCCTACCTACCTACCTACCTACCTATCTGTGTGTCTGTCTGTGTGTCTGTCCATTCTTCCGTCCATTCAAACACAATTAAAGACTCATAGTCACAGATACATTCAAATAGTTTTGAAATAAGAAACGAAATTGACAGTTTTAATTTCTTAGGTCAAGTCTAAGGGGAAAAATAATACGAAAACATATAAATGAAATGGTAGTAGTTCGATTTAGCTAATAATAATAATAATAATAATAATAATCATAAAAATAATAATAATAATATTAATAATAATAATAATAATAATAATAATAATAAACTAGAACAGCAACGGACCATGATAAAACGATGGCAAGAAAAGCCCCTACATGGTAAATACTGGGCTAAACTAAATGCGAAAGAAATAGACAGAGAAAAATCCCAGCAATGGCTGAGAAGCTCAGGACTCAAAGCAGAGACTGAAGGATTTTTAATTGCTGCACAAGACCAAAGCCTCCCCACCAGAAATTAACAAAAACACATAATGAAAAGAAATATAACAAGTAACTGT
>NC_068986.1:19491089-19491981 GCF_001194135.2 Octopus bimaculoides | reverse complement strand
TATATATATATATATCATAAGGTTCTAGAAAATACGGCAGCTCATTCTCCCTCAACATAGAAAATAACTGGAAGGGATACCTGGATGACTGTTTCATTCTTTGGCATGAAAGTATAGAGAGACTTAAAGAATTCCAAGCGCTTATAAATGGACTTGACGTACTATACGTTCTATATGTGTGTGCGTATATATTACAATCCCAGAAAGTCCATGAGGTCAATTGCAAAGATCTCCATGTGTCAGAAAGAACAATCAGAAATGTTGTCCACAATGACATCCGATATAACTTTTATATGATAAGGAAAGGTCAATTTGTCAGAAAAAGCAAAAGGAAATCACTACATCAGATATAAAAGGCTCTTAAGCAAGCTGGAAAATCCAGCAGAGGACATGATTTGGCTTTTCTCAAACGAGAATTACTTCGACCAAGATCAAAACGTTAACAGTAGAAATGACAGAAAGTTATGTGTAAAGAAGAAAGAGAACTTTTATGCTTCCTTTTTCTTCTCTTTCGTCATCTCCTTATTTCTTTACTCCCGAGTTCTACATCGTCATTTCATTAATCTATAACATTCTCATTTTCCCTATTTGTTTCCGATGACGGAATATCCCATACTCTGGGATATCCCAGAAGCAGCTGTAAGACTTAAAATTTTTTTCCAATAATAATAATGTATATAACTTGAGATGATTGCTTTGCCTTAACGTTTGTTGTCTTCTTTAACAATTATATATCTGCTCTATCGTAAATCTGCAATGGCTCCCTCCATAACCACCGTGTTGGCTATAACCTTGGAGTCCTAGTGATCCGTTACAGCTCTTAGCGTACCTAGTCGTTTATATCACTTGTGAACTAAAGTCCCGTATTCTGTATATATATATATATATATAT
>NC_068986.1:19483789-19489369 GCF_001194135.2 Octopus bimaculoides | reverse complement strand
TATATATATATATATATATATATATATATATATATATGTGTGTGTGTGTGTGTGTGTGTGTGTGTGTGTATACATATACATACATATATATACACACATTCACAATCGCCATCTGTGGCTGTTTAAATAAATCTTAAGCATTTAGGAACTACAAATCTAACCAACAGACCCGGAGAATTATTTCCTACGGCTGTTTCATTAACTTATACCAATATGTATAGTTATATAAATGTTAAAAGCTCAATTGTACTGGACAAGTCAATCACAATACGTTTTATTCATGTACTTTTCATAATCATCTTCATATCATTGTTCATATCTCAACATTTATTTATATCCTCCTACTTTAATCGTTATCACCATATTTATTCCTATTTCCCTTATTTTATTTCTAATGCATTGTTACTTATAGAGTTGCGAGAAATATATTCAGAAATATATGTTGAATAAAATACTGTTGATTAATAGAAGTGAGCAAATACTTAACAATATTTCATACACGATTTACTGGTTTGATGGATTATAATATTTACGCCTACCCCATTAACGGGTTCTTATATTTATGCCCTAATTTATGCATGCAACACTTGACTTACAACATGCATAATTTATAGTTACTATATTTATTACCTGTGGTTATATCTTATATATTTCATGCCTTACAAACAAGGCACTTCTTATAATATTTATATCTTACAGATCTCCACACATTGAAATATATAGTTATTACAGTATGTATAACACATGGTATTTTGCCATATAGAATCTTCCCGGTAGTGTATTATACTCTGCATGATAGTAATTATATGATGGTCGAATGATATGGAATTCGATGATTCATTCACTTTGAAATACCTTCGATATTAAATGTAGTTTTAACAAATAAAAGAACTAGCGAACAAACTTAATATACCTCTTGCTGCAATCGGAAATATATGGTAGAAAATTTTACTTCTTAAACTAAGACGCATAAGCTTATTTCAATTGCTTATCGTTTCTCGTTTAAATGACTTTATATTTTGTACTGAATATCATTTGCGTGTGTTTCAAATGAAACTTAACTCACACAGCAAATGAAAATGAATTTTCAAATAAACTTATTATAGAAAACAAAACACAATTATAAAGTATTTCCTATTTTCCATACCCATCTTTGATAAGATGAAGTTTCACTTCAGTGCAGACTTGGAAACTCTAAACAATTCAAAGAATGAAACGTAAAACAAAAGCGACTAATGATTTGGTGGTTGGGATTGTAAAATTATAGAATGTAAAACATTTAGGACAATAACAGGGCAAATATAAGTAGTGTATGTTTGAAGTATACATTATGCAGAAAGCTTTTTCATTTGTTTCAGTTCCCTTATTCCTGTTATTTGATGTCATTGGCCATAATACGGACAATGGAATTAATAATGCATTCAAATTATTGAGAATCGAAACAGGTGTAAAGAAAAAAGTCGGGAATGTGAGCATTTGATCGTTTCATTCTATGAGAAGAAAATGTGTCGTTGAAGAAAATGTATCGAATATTTGCTTTGTTCCTCAAAGACAGTAACTTGCAATTTAACATGTTTTTTGAATACACATGTATGTACATTGTAACAAAATATAACGTTTTGTTTCTATCTATCTATCTATCTATCTATCTATCTATCTATCTATATACATATATATCTGTATGTATTTATGTTTCAATGTTTGTACTAATGTATATAGATACACATAAAAACACACACACACGCACGCACACACATATGATGTAAAAATTCAGGAACATATAGATATACAAACACATTCATACTAGGCTTGCAAAGAATAAGTCCTGGGGTTGATTTGCTCGACTGAAGGTGGTGCTCCAACATGGCCGCAGTCAAATGACTGAAACAAATAAAAGAATATTTAAAGCGACGCAAATGCATGCAAACAATGAGAATCACACAATAGACATTATACATTGATATAAAAACCAGTTATCGTTCTACAACGTTTGCAACCAGTCATTGCCGAATTTATCTGAGTACATGTAATTCTTTATATATGTATATATATTTACCTACAAATATATGTGTGTGTGTGTGCGCATTTATATATATATATATATATATAAATATATATAGGTATATACGTGTGTGTGTGTGTGTGTATATATATACTTATATGTTTACCTATATGTACGTATGCATTTATATAGATATATAAATATGTATATATGTGTGTATTCCTGTGTACGTGTGCATGCGTATGTGTGTGCATTTATGTGCGTGTGTGCACGCGAGTATATATGTGTGTCTGTGTATGTGTGTGTGTGTGTGTGTGTGCGTGCGTGTGTAAAAACACATTGTCATCCGCATATATATTAATATACATAAATGTCTATAACACTGATTTATATGTAAGGAATCACAATGATAGCCAGATAACTTTATGCACGCGCGCATGCACACAAACAAACACACACGCGCACGCGCACACACACAGAGTTACATACAGCTGTAAACATACGTGTATATGCACGTATAGAGTTGTATATGTATCAATGTGTCCTCAGTCTCTCACGAATTCTTCTGAACACACGCAAATCAGGAAAATCTTAATTTTCTTCACAATACGCTTCCCACCGTTCAACAATGGTGGTCCAATTGATTTTCCAATAATCACTGGAGTTTCTTGCTAAGCTCTACATGTCCGCTTGATGAATTGATTCGTTAGAATAATCTTACTACAGTACACACACATATACACACACATACACTTATGTATATATATATATATATATATATATATATATATATATATATATATATATATATATATATATATATATGATGTATGTATATATATATATATATATATGTGTATGTATATATATGTATATGTATATGTATATATATATGCACGTGTGTGTGTTTGTATGTGCAAGTATGTGTGTATGCGTGTGTGGATGTACATATATCTGACCATGGTGTTTGTATTAAAGCTTGTTTGAGTATTATAATATATTAAGATATCGGAGATAATAAGCTGCTGATATCTCTTCTGTTCATCTATTCATCTGTTCTCACAGGATTTAGGAAGATTCGGCGGAGTGTCAGACAAAATGCATCGCGATGTTATTTTAGATTCGTTTCTTCTTCGTTTCTTAGTCTAAATCCCAACGGAGTCGATATAATCGTCTGCAAACATCTTCAAAACTGTTTGAGCTTTTGTAAATATCTGAAATCCAGATAGTCATCATCGTTGTCATCATCAAATGCTCACCAGCATCATGATGCTCATCACCGTCATCGTTATAAATATTAATTCTCTTCTCTCATTATTTATGTTGATTATAAGGCAAGCGAGATGGCAGAAACGTTAGCCCGCTAGGCGAAATGCTTAGCGGTATTTCGTCTGCCGCTTACGTTTTGAGTTCAATTTTGCGCCGAGTTCGACTGTGCCTTTCATCCTTTCAGGATCGACTAAATAAATACCAGTTGCGTACTGGGGTCGATGTAATCGACTTACTCCCTTCCTCCAAATTTCAGACCTTGTGCTTCCAGTAGAAAGGATTATTTATGTTAGTTATCCTTATTATTACTATGAAGGTGGCGAGCTGGCTGAATCGTTAGTACCTTGGGCGAAATGCTTAGCGGTATTTCGCCATCCGCTACGTTCTGGGTTCAAGTTTAGCCGAAGTCGACTTTGCTTTCACCTATTTGAGGTCGACAAAATAAGTACTAGTTGAGTACTGGGGTCGATGTAATCGACTAATCCCCTCCTTAGAATTTCAGGCCTCGTGCCTATAGTAGAAAGGATTGTTATTAAAGCAGCGAGCTCGCAGAATCGTTAGCACGTTGGGTGAAATACTTAGCAGTATTTCGCCCGTTGCTCCGTTCTGCGTTCATATTCTACCTAGGTCGACTTTGCCTTTCATCCTTTCTGGGTCGATAAATCAAGTACTATTGAAAATTGGGGTCGATGTAATCGACTAATCCCCTCCCAAAAATTTCAGGCCTTGTAGGGACAAGAATATCAATAGTTACAATTGCAGCAGCAATACCAACTTTGCAGCCGGTAATAGCTGCCATGCCAGCAACAACGGATCCACCAGGATCACATCCAAGAATCTCAACACCGCCAACGAATCCAGTAACAACTACGACGACATCAGAAACGGAGCTAACGAAAGAAACCTCGGCGGTCGTAGCATATCCAATACGCAAACTCGAAAGCATGTTCGTTTAGTTGCGCAATGTCCGAACAAACACAAACCCTCTTTTAATATAGCGTATAGACGTAACATCACTTCTCTGGCCAACCACGTACGACGCTTAAAAGAAAGGAAACCCCATACATAATCAAAATGGAATCTCCTTAAATAACCAAAGGCTTATATAATCGGGAGCACATAATGTTAGCTTTGCTTGGCTGAGAGGGTACGAATCCCTAAAACCTCACTCGGTTCACGGACCTTTTTAAACTCAAGAAAAGTAGTATTCAATTAATGCCTTCATCTAAAATATTTCTTACCTAAGACTACGAATTTCCCTATTTGTTGAATAGTCCAGCCACAGCACCATTGAATGTCACCATGTCCAGAGGCAATGTAAGGGGATTAACCTCATCCCGCCCTGCAGGTACTATTATTTTTTTGTTTATTGTTTCTTCCTCCAGTTGTAGAGAGCTTACGCTACTTCAGCTATTTGAGTCTGATGAGTCACCTATATTGTTAAGCGGTTTATAGATGCGAAAACAATGGTCATTCTATGATCGGCCACTACTTCTAACCTCTTAAAAAACTTATTACTGTTCTAATGCTTTAGAGTGTTCTTCCTCTTCGGATATATGAACTATTGACGATATAATATAGTATAATATATATATATATATATATATACATAAGCAAAATTGAACACAGGTAGATAGGGTATGTGTGTTGTTAGTTCGTGGATTGGCTGCGTTTTTTAGGCGTAAGAGTATATTCTCTATGCGTCTGGTGTAATAAACAGATACCAGAAAGTAAGTCATAGTCAAGCGAGACAACTCACATCAGGTCCTTTCTCGGACCGACAGACACCGATGTTTCCTCATTGTTCTGATATATCAATGCCTCATACCGAGCAAGGCCCGTTGCAAGCCATATCGTCGACTGTGACTGTGTACGTGTGTGTGTTCGATTGTGTGTATATACTTCTTGCTGCATCCAATTCATATTTGAATTTTTTCCCGTAGCAGAAACGTTAGGACATGCCACCATGTGGTGTCTAAAACACTTAGCATATTGTTACAATCGGCGATATGACCTGCAGTTAGCCTTGTTCCGTATACGGAATTTATAAGTCAAAAGAATGACGAAACATCGATGCCTGCTGCTCCGAGAAAAGACCTGATGTGAGATGTCTAGTTTAATTGTGACTTGCTTCCAGATGGTTTTTTTTTTATACCAGGCGCATAGACCATATAATCTCTTACGCTTAGAAATCGCAGTCGACCCACGAAGTAACAACACGTACCCTGTGTATGCGTGTTCGCTTTTGATTATATACATCGGACTGCTTCTAATTTATCTTTGAATATATATATATATATATATATATA
>NC_068986.1:19482037-19483776 GCF_001194135.2 Octopus bimaculoides | reverse complement strand
ATATATATAGTGGATGCTCGAAATCCCTTTTAACAGCATCATCTGCTGCCTTTGCTTTCTTTAAGTGATTGGATCTCCCGCTCTGTGTTTTCGATTGCAGCATAAATTATCTTCTTTTCACTGTCTCGGAGTCTCTGTGTAGTGTCATGGATACTAGTTTCTCTCCTGATTAAAATATTTTAAAAAATCAAAATTCGCCACTGATACTCCTTTCGTATTCCCCTATCATACAATACGATGCCAGAAACCCTACGAGGCCGATCAATCAGACAGAAATACCAAAATTTCCCTCAAATCGTACTCTAAAATCTAAATATATTTCACTGTGGATTTTGGATTTGTTGGAATAAAACGAAATGGAAGATCAAAGCTAGAACGTTCATGGTCGATTAGTTTTCGCTGATGCTAACTTACAAATATAACTACATCATACACCAACTTTGCTCCATGAAGTTCCATGGCTCAGAGGTTAGAGCGTCGGGTTCACGATAATGAGGTTGCGAGTTCGATTCGCAGAACGCAGTGAGTTAGATACTTTATTTCACGTTGCTCAAGTTCACTCAGCTGTAGAAATGAGTTGCGACGTCACTAGTGTCAAGCTGTATCAGCCGTTCCCCTGGATAATTTTGGTGGCCTGGAGAGGTGAGACTGGTATGAATGGGCGACTGCTGATTTTTCATAAATAACCTTGCTCGGACTTGTGCCTCGGATGGTAACTTACTTGGTGCAATATCATGGTCATTCATGACCGAAGGAGGTCTTTACCGTTTTTAGTATATACTTACTTGTGAAAGTGCATAGCCTAGTGGTTGGCGGCGTTGCACTCACGATTGTAAGATCGTTGTTTCGATTCACAGACTGGGCTATACTTTGTGCTCCTGAGCGGAACTCTTCATTTTGTGTTGCTCCAGTCCACCCATGAATAGAATAATCCTTCGACGGAATGGCGTCCCATTTAGGGAAAAAGTTTTTTGATCTCACGCATACGTCATAGAATCAGAGTACCCGGATCATTGATTCCTCCGACTCGAGACAGTTCTTATATCTATTCAAGACAAATAACTAACAATGTGATTTCATAGTGTAAGCATGTGAAATTTAAAACTGAGAAGATAAATCTTCCTTCAGTCCTATTACAATGTTTCTATACTATAAACCTCAAGTAAAAATCGAACACGTTTCTTTCGTGGTTATTGTAGCTTTCGTTTTAGTCCAAGCTCCACTGCCTGTGAAATCCTATGATCGTTATTCGAGTCTATAAAAGTTATTTGAGTGATTACCATCACGTTATTTTTTGCATCTAGTATTACAAGGTATAGTGTTTCATTTCTCTTTCCTAGACTGGAGATTGTTATCTCAGGGAGTTTTATCTACAATATCTTACTGCTCGAGGGACTGCGTAGTTTCCTTTGTTGGTTGTTGGCATTTGCTGCTTTTTAAAATTTTTATTAAATACGAAAATAACATAAAGTATACATAAATATAAAAAAAACAAACATAATGTCTAAATGAATTATTTAATCTATAAAATTTCGAAAAATTTCGAGAAATAAATCATAGAGAAATGTTAAAAAAAAACAAAAACAAATAGAAACAAAAATAAAGCGAAAAAATACCTAAATTACATCTAAATTTTGCTACATTTCTTGACATCTGTAATTATTTGAATAGAAGCCAAAGTATTCTTCTTCGTGTGTGTGTGTGTATATATATATATATATATATATATATATATATAT
>NC_068986.1:19479403-19481882 GCF_001194135.2 Octopus bimaculoides | reverse complement strand
AGAGAATTGTAACGAATTTACCTTGTAATTTGGTACAGTCTGTGTATTCACAAAACAAAAGACTTCATGATTAGTCAATTTTTGATTGGTTGAAATTATGTGTATTTTTCTATGATTTTTCATAATTTAAAAATTTTCCATTCCTTCCATTTACAAAAGCAAACAAAAATGTATCAAATTTAAAACATGTGGCTATACTGCGTAGTTTAGTCTCAACGTGAATGGACCGTATTTCGCAGAAAACTAAATGCACGCATGCATGCATGCATGCACACACTCGCAGAGACACACAAGCAAGCAAATATAGTCTTGTATTAGTGTGTGTGTGTATATATGTGTGTGAGTGCGTTGTGTGTGTATGTTTGTGTTAGAACGAATTCCATTTTCTTTTCTCTCCGCTTCTGATTTTTTTTTTTTAATAAAGCGTCTAAACTTCCTAAGAAAGGGTTTAATGTCGAACCGTCAAACTTAGATAGGTTCATTTGGTTAAACTCTCCCTCAGCAAACATGGAAGCAACGATAATCTCTGACATGTTTCTTATTTTGTTTGTCCTAAAATATTATATATAAAGTAAACGTAAACGTAAACAATACGTTCTTTCCTGAGTAATATATCCTCATAAGGACCGGTTTCCTGGTTTCCATGGTGCATATATTCTCCATTTGGACGGGACGTTGGTCCGTTGTAGGATTAACTCACTTTTACCAATTGAGTGGATTGGAGCAACGTTAAATGAACACAATTCGACGTCCGGTCCACAAATCGAAAAAGCAATCTTACGATCATCAGTCCATCACCCTTACCACTAAGTTACGCGCCCCCACAAAATATTATATATACATGTACACACACACTCATACGTATATACACACACACATATATATGCGTATACACACACACACACACACACATACACACGCACACACACATATAGTAGAATAGTAAAGAGAAGGTTCTTGGTATAGTATTATATATATTTTTTGAAAGAATGAGTAGAGATGACATTTTTTTGAGGGAACAATTTTTATTTTAATCTTAATAATAATGTTTACATACACAAACATACACACACACATACACACATATATATATATATACATACATACATAAATAAGTATAAGACATGAATATATAAGTATATGTATATATATATATACAGAAACATCTAGCTATACAAACATATTTTATATATATCTATTTACAAAAATAAATGTGTGTGTATGTGTGTGCGCGCATGTATATAGGTTCGATATCTCTCTTTTTACCTCACTACAGTAAAACAGAAATTAGTGTCCAGCGATATATATAAATAAAAAGAAAGAATCTTTCCTTTTTGTTCGTCCCAGTTTGTGTTTTATATTTACATCTCGTTTCGACTACAACTTTACACTGTACATACAGAGACAATAATTCTCTAATACTATACAGCATATATACAGAGAGACCATCACAGCAAGAGTCTGCTTTTTACTAAGGTTACATATAATTTTCGAGACATTATGATGACCTGCGAGGTTATACATTTATAAATATTGAAATTATCGGCTTGAGGTATAATAAAATTCACTATTTGCATTCACATAGACATTAGTCAAATCAACAGCGATTTCCTGTGTATTCTTCGTGAATAAACGACTCGTTTAGACAAAATTAAAATGACATATATAAAACCTGTGTAACTCTATTTACGAAATAAAATTGTTGTAAGTATTGTAGCCTGTATATTTCTTAATAGAGTAAAGGCGGCGAGCTGGATGAATCGCGAGCAAGCTGGGTAGAATGCTAAGCGGTTTACCGTTTGTCTTTACATTGCGCCGAGGTCGTTTTTGCCTTTCATCCTTTCGATGAAATAAGTATCAGTTAAGCATTTTGGTCGATGTAGTATACTAACACCCTCACTCGAAATTACTGGTTTTATACCAAAATTTTAAATCAGTATTTCTTAGTAGAATAAAGGCGGCGAGCTGGCAGAATCGTTAGCACGCCGGGCAAAATGCTTAACGGTATCCCGTCTGTCTTTACGTTATTAGTTCAAATTCCGCCGAGGTCGACTTTGCCTTTCATAATTTCGGGGTCGATAAATTAAGTACCAGTTGCACACTGGAGTCGATCTAATGGACTTAATCCCTTTGTCTATCCTTGTTTTCCAGCTCTATGTTTAGCCCCCTATGGGAAATAAGGAAATAAGAAACGTTAGCACGCCGGGCGAAATGCTTAGCGGTATTTTGTCTGTCTTTATGTTCTGAGTTGAAATTGCGTTGAAGTTGACTTTGCCTTTCATCATTTCAATGTCGATGAAATATGGACGAAGGTAAAGCGCGTGCACACCACCTATTTCTAGTGATTTCAAAAATTATTTTCCAAGATTAAGTGATAAATAGAATGCTACGGTTGATCCATCCTGGTTTTTCCTGTCTTTGTATCGTCTCTCTGTCCGTATGTTTTCGTTGTTATCCGTTACGTTTTTATTCCGTTTAT
>NC_068986.1:19477746-19478373 GCF_001194135.2 Octopus bimaculoides | reverse complement strand
ATATGAGTATGTCGTGTGTTTGTCTCCTCACAATCGCTTGACTACAAATATTGGTGCGTTTACGTCCTCGTAACTTAGCGGTTCGGCAAAATTGAGCGATAGAATAAGTACTAGTCTTACAAAGAATAACTCCTGGGGTCGGTTTCTTCGACTAGAAAACCCTTTAATGCGGTGGTCCAGCGTTGCCGCAGTCAAGTGACTGAAACAAGTAAAAGAATAAAATACATGCCTACAAGCACATGTATTCATATGTATAAACACATTCACATACATATACACGCACACACACACAAACACACACATGTATATATATATATATGGGAGAATGTACGAAAAAACAACAACAGGCGAGGACAGGTGGTGTAAATAACAAAAGGATGTATTAGTATGACGCTCGGGAATACGGAAAGTCTTTGACGTTTCGAGCTACGCTCTTCAACAGAAAGAATACGGAGACAAGGAGAAAAACACGGAGAAAAAATAAAGATGATAAAGGAGGTTTACAAAAGTGGAAAAGTTCAAAAGTTCAAAAGTTTTTTTAGACGTCGAGGTATATTGAAGCGATTTCCAATCAGAAGATGGGTCCAGTGTAATCCGTGGGTAGGAGAGGTGCATCCGGAGGGTGTA
>NC_068986.1:19475414-19477138 GCF_001194135.2 Octopus bimaculoides | reverse complement strand
TGGATACATTTGTGACAAAACATACATGAGGTACGAGTTTGTGTTTATGTCATTAAACGGATATTATAAAATCAATCCAGAAACCGAGCAAACACTGATAGTTCGTGACGGCCAACCAAGATCACAATGAATTTCCCAGTACACGATAGTCATCTGCTGCGATTCGTGTAATTTGTTTTCGCCACATTTTGTTTTCTGCCATCTAAATATAAAAGAATGTTATTCAGACGGCTGGCAACACGTGTGCAAGTAAACACTTCACTGAACATCGCAAAGAACTTGGTTTGCCTTGAGCTTTCATATCGTTATTTAAATATCTACCATTGGTGATCAGTTGACGAAGTTTCGTTTAGTAACATCGACAGCTGGTTATACATCAACACGGAAAGTTTCAAGATTTAAAAACATCCGGTAGACAGAGCTGAAGTAAAGAGAGCACGCCACAGATAAAGTAACGGATGGTGACGATAGGACTTTGATAAAACTAATATTAAATGATTCAATAAGCAATTAGTAAACAATTATTCTTTTATTTGTTTCAGTCATTTAACTGCGGCCATGCTGGTGCACCGCCTTTAGTCGAACAAATCGACCCGAGGTCTTATTCTTTGTAAGCCCAGTACTTATTCTATCGGTCCCTTTTGCCGAACCTCTATGTTACGGAGACGTAAATACACCAACATCGGTTGTCAAGCGATGGTGGAGGACAACAGACACGCACACACGCACACACACACACACACACATATATATATATACGACGGGCTTCTTTCAGTTTCCGTCTACCAAATCCACTCACTCACAAGGATTTGGTCGGCACGAGGCTATAGTAGAAGACACTTGCCCAAGGTTCCACGCAGTGGGACTGAACCAGGAAGCATGTGGTTGGTAAACAAGCTACTTACCACACAATCACTCAAACAATTGATTACTTAATTGTTTAAATAGTGAACTAATTGATGAATAACAAAAACAGTATCCATTATCCTCTTACTGGGGTCCCCAACAATGTAGGGAAAGAAGGAATATTTTCAAACTAGAAATAAAACGTGTGTGTTATTAACATAACGACCCTCCCGAGATAAAAACCAAAAGTTATTCACAATACATCGAGAAACCCCAAACGGCTCAACCGTTTATATTCATCTCCAATAAATAGCGTTTACTAAAACGTTTGAGACAAAATTATCTAGAAGTAAAACAATACGCATTTCTGCAACTTGTATTTTCTAAACGATTCTTGTTAGCAACACTGAACAACGATAATGTTTATTTAAAAACATTTATAATTTGTAGCCCTTAGCATACGTCTAAGTTATATCTAAATTTGCCGAAGCATATATCTGAAGTTTGCACGCAAATAGAAAAGAGAATATATATTGAATCCACATACATTTCAAGTTAATATTGCCGCCACGTCGTCTTAGTCTGATTCACGACTGTACAGGACTTAGCTCCTTTCGAATATCCTTTACTTGTTTTTCGGCTGAAGAAGGTTATGTTTCTATTTTTAATATGCAGCTCGCTATAAAAATAAAAAAAAACGTGTACGTGTCCTGTGTAACGAATATACACATATGCTTATTTTTAAATGTCTCCCTTCAAATTATTTTGATTTCAGCTGGACTACATAATATCATATTAATTTATATTGCTCTTAGCTATTCTGATATTGAACTATCTGATAGAATTCTGAGAATGAAAATACTTATTTTAAGAAAAAA
>NC_068986.1:19471567-19474688 GCF_001194135.2 Octopus bimaculoides | reverse complement strand
TACAATTTAGACAGGCAAAACAATGTGGTTATATGTAGATATGAATAATAAATATAAATAATTAAAAAAACTAAATTTTTACCTGAAAACATTAATGTATTTTGGGTGTATACTGTTCTTGGTCAGTATATTGAGATAGAAACCTTGGGTGTATGAGGCGTGGGGAAAATTGTGTTTCGTATTTCAAGGATGCTAGCTGACGTACACGGTAATTCCCGGGAAGGCAGGGCTTATCCCTTGGTTCCGTTCTCATAATTGTTACGCTAATCCAATAGCAACAACACAAAGTATGTAGCCCTTAAAACGGTTTTTGTGCATTTACAGAGAATACCAAACTGTCTTCTTACACAGGATCTTGATTTTAGGAATTCTCAATAAGTTATGAATACCCAAATTGTGAAGTCAGTTATAGTAAGAATTCAAATAAAGTAGCCATGAAAAGGGCTTTAATGCGTTCCTGGAAAATATAGAACATAGGAGGAAATACTAATAAGGTATGTATACTAAAATCGTGAAGCATAATAACAGGTTAATCAGATATGAGATAATAACAATCCAAAATGAATAATTTTGAAAAAGGCTTTTGTTCCCAGAGAATATTACCCTCAGCGGCGCTAGTATTGGTATATTCGGGAATAAGTCACTAACCGAAATAAGTGGATTTATTATTTAGGAAAATACTATTTACTTGTTTAAGAGTTGTCCTGGATAAAGTGCGAAAATAACTCTAACAGTTCAAATACTAAGAAATAAGCATACTCAATTTGATTAATACCAAATGATTAAGGAAAATGAATGGGCTATTTCCCTTGGCTGTTAAAATGAAATATATCAGAGATATATAAGGATCCCTTCCAGGAGTCCTTTTATCGAGTTTTCAACAATCTGAGTATGCTATGTGGTATCCAGACACGAGCTCTACTCACGTGTCAAGTTTCATCAAAACCGATAAAGCGATGTGGGAGGAATTAGCTAACAACTCCACAAACACACTTACAGACAGAATTTCCCACGTATGTAGTAGATCTGCGTGAGAGTCTGTACCTACCATACAGTTCTGTCTGCTGTTCATCGAAGATTTCTAATGTTTGTGAGTTATGCTTGTTTGACATATAAGTTCCCGATATTTAGGTTACGGATTAAATAGTAAAAGTTACGTCCGTTTTCAGTTAGTTTCATTTTACCAGCGTGTGTAGAGATGTTCTTTGATGTTAATATGCTTGGGCTGAATATTGCTGTCGAGGAAACATCTGCTATATTAAATACACTTTTGCTGGTAAAAACTCGCCTGTTTTACCTATTGATGTTGATGGTCAGATTGTATAGGACTTAACCTCGTGGAGCCTTTCTTTGAGATAAGTATTTAGTGAGATAGGTCTTGTGTAAATCATCTGTCTATACAAAACCTAGCATAGACTTGCAGATTATATCGGTTGTTGGGGTGTTGCATTCTCAAAAGATGTGTGTTATAAGGACTTTTCTGTTTTCAGTGTGGATGATACGGTTGGTGATTGGCAAAAGTTTGAGAATATCCTTTAAATTACAATATATCGTGTACTATTTGGTATTGATCGTTCGATCCCAAATCTTGCAACATCTGTCATAAATTCAATCAGCTTCTTCCCTCTGTGTATGCATGGACACTTACAGAAACAAAGTGGGAAAGAGGGAGAAAAGAGTCAGAGAAAGGAAGAGGGACGAAGGGGAGAGAAGAGAAGGGGATAGAGAGAAAGAGGGAGAGAGCAGATCTGTAGTGAACGAAGAAATGTTTGTAGAAATTCGCTCCGATAACCCTCATCACCGATTCCATGAGAAAAATAAATTGCAGCATGGATTATCAAGTGAACTTCATATGTTATATGTTAATGATAAAAAAACAAAAACAAAAAATCCCGTAATTTGCAATACTATGGAGAAAGCCACTGTATACTAGCTTTGTAGTAACATTCTATGTGGAAATGCTTAGAGTTAGACGGACCCCAACGCCCCAGACATGCATTGTGGATAAATTTATCTAAGCGGACATAAGTATTGGGATCTGCTATATTTTCTCTTTGGAGTAAACCAGACACAATCATCGACGCATGCGCAACAACACCTTCTAATAAAAAAAAAAGCTGATCTTGAGTGAATGCCTGAACAACAATAGCATTATTCCTATCAAAGTTCATACAAAATGTCGGTAACTCGTAGGAGAGTCGACAAGAATTGCAGGAAGCAGCTAATATGAACTAGCAAATATGAACTCCCACAGTATGAAGCCTAATTCTTACTTCACATCTAGTGGGCCTGAACCTAAAGCCATATCGTTTAAAGGTGAAATCATACAATCAAGTCAGCATCCGCACGGTCTGTCTGTCTTCTGTCTGTCTCCCTCTCTTTCTTTCCTTCTCTCTCTCCCTGTGTTTCTTAGTCAGTCTGTCTCTCTCTCTCTATATATATATATTTACATGACACATGCATAATACATACACACACATACATAATATATGTGTATGAATGTACACATGCCTACATATGGATAGAAATAAGAAAAGAGTTAAAAGAAATGCAGAAATTATAGAGCGAGAGAGATAATTAAAGTCTTAGAGAAGACGGTAGGGAAGAATGGGACGGATGGAATATTGTTCTGAAGAAATAAGGTGAGGAAACATATACAAACTCATAGAAATGTTTATAATGAAGTGAATTGTGAATACTTTTACATACTTATCTGTTCAGAATTCTTACGATTCACATCCGTCTGTCGTTCGCCACTTACCTAACCATAAAATCAATTTCGCACTATTGTCGAGAGACTTCTCGATTCTCTACTTAAAAACTTCGCATAACTTACGAGCCTAACGGGTAAGGAAATATAACACCGATATATGTCTGTTTTGTGCCATTCCTATCGATTTGTTGCTTGAGCTCTATAGGAAATTCGTTTACTAAAAGTCGTCTACGAAAGTGATGGTAGCTTTATATAATTAATACATCACGTAACTCACTTGTCTGTAGGGACCAACACTTACAATAATGTACCATACTTCCATCTTGTTATTCATAAATATATAGGCAGAGGTATTTCCGTGTTTCGTTATATATATGTATATATATATATATATATATATATATATAT
>NC_068986.1:19463011-19471074 GCF_001194135.2 Octopus bimaculoides | reverse complement strand
ATATATATATATATATATATATATATATATATATATATATATATAGGTGAGAAAGTTGGTATGTGAAAGCACGTGGTTGGATGTATAAAAAATAATAAGAGTGAAAATACGCAAATATATATATATATATATATATAAATATATATTTGTATGGACACATTAAATGTATGTACAATGTATATCCCTATAAACACTTACAAAGAAACGTACACACAGAATCATACTTACATACACACACACACACACACACACACACACACAAGCACAAATAATATAAATTAACAGATTCGCTTATGTCTGTCCATGGAATTCTGTGATGACCATCTTCTGTTTCAACTCTGGATGCATTAAAGACTGCAATTCTTAAAGAGCAGCAGCCACGGGTCTTGCAGCCAGGCACATGAGCGGAATTCTGTAACTTGTATGATCTATGACCTACATACAATATACGAGTGGTTCTCAATCATGTCCTTCCCGTAGATAACTTTTATTACTATTTTAATGTGGTGTACCCCTATAGCTGTTTGATACTTAAAAAAACTAGTATTATTCCTTTCAAAATTCCTGTTTTGTTTTTCACAGATTAGCTTACGTTGGTTGAACTACGGTAATCATCAAAGAAAAAGCCTTAGCTCTTTCATCCAATAAACAGATCTAAAAGCAAAACTTTTCATGGACCCTTAAAGTACTGCTATAGACCCCAAATTTACTTTTTGGCCTGCGTGGACCCTCTCCCCGCTAAAAAAAATCATATATGGGCTACTAGGAGTCATATGGAACCCGGCTGACAACCATTACACTCTACTCCCATTTGTGAATATATAGGTGCAGTAGTGGCTGTTTGGTAAGTAGCCAGCTTACCAACCACATGGTTCCGAGTTCAGTCCCACTGCGTGGCACCTTGGGCAAGTGTCTTCTACTATAGACCCGGGTCGACCAAAGCCTTGTGAGTGGATTAGGTAGACGGAAACTGAAAGAAGCCCGTCGTATACATGTGTGTGTGCGTGTGCTGATTTCTCTTTACTTTTTATCTTTTGCTTGTTTCAGCCATAAGACTGCGGTCATGCTAGGGCACCGCGTTGAAGAATTTTTTTTTGTCGAATGAATCGACCACAGTACGCTTTTTAATTTTTATTTCTATTGGAGCCTGGTACATATTCTATTGGTCGCTTTTGCCGAACAGCTAAACCAGAAAAATGTCTGTAATGAGAATTTATTACATAATGTTCATTTCAAGACGTTGCTGTACGTTGTTAATATATCGTGTGGCTTCCCTTAGGTTGAATAATTACTTCAATGCACCTTGAAAGAGATGCGTACAAATCCGTCACCATCTTCATAGGTATGAGACGCCATTCTCTGTAGTTAAGCTCCCACAACTCTTCAGTATTGCATGGATTCTTCTGATGAACTCTTCTCTTTAGTTCCATTCCCATTTGCTCCCTGATATTTACGTCAAGGCTCTGAGCTGGCCAATCTTTCAATACGGTAACACCTTTATCAGCCAGACTGTCGTGTTGCACGCGGTCTGTGGCATGGAGTTCCGTCATACTGAAAAATCTCACATTCATCCAAGTCTGTTATCAAATTGTCCTTCAGCAACTGGATGTATTTGGCACTATTCAAGTTACCATCAATTTTTACCAACTTTCTTGAACCATCACTTTTTATGTATCCCCAAATCATCAGACTCTTACCCCAAAATTCACTGTTTTCTTCGTGTAACGTGGGTGGTTTCGCTTTCTAATAGCGAGAATTTGTCAGAAGGCCTCTTGGAATCTGATGCCATTCTTGGTGGTTGTCTCGCATCTTCCCCTCTCATTCAGAGCCCTTACTACAAAATGTAATGATTAGGTATGGAAATAACTCCAACAGGGCCAATGTTTCATCTGTAAAAAGCGCAATGCGAAACATCCACTTATAAGTTGGCAATTCCTAGAAATTTACAAGAGTTTAAAGTGGCCGAAGACTTTTGCACAGTACTGTATACAACTATACACCCGCATATGCATTGTGTATTTTATCATTTAAATAGGAACGAAAGTAAGCAATACGCGTAGTAGATCTAAAGTTTAAAGTCTGACCACTCTAAAACCTAAGTTTCACTCGTGCATCCACTTCTTGAAGCCATTACTATTTATTTATCCAACTCAAACACAAACTGCTGTTTCATTAAGTGAAAGTGGAAGATTTTAAAAACTTATTTAATTTTTCAGTACTATCATCGATTCATTCATATTAAAATTATGATAAAAGTTTTTGACAATTTATGATTTAAGATACCATCACAAGACAACAGAAAAGAGACTATAATAGCACATGGGTGTGTTATAAACGATAATTATGATTCAGCCACCTTATTATTGTTTCAGTTTCATCGCAGTATCTCAGATCAATTAACTTGCCAAACATTATTTACAACTGTGAAATATTGAAGATATCAAAACAATTATATTTGACAAGCCGCTTGTCTCAATACGCAGCAATGCAATTCGGAAATTATATATCCTCTCCTTTAGGCTGACATGTTGCCAATCACATGCATTGTCGAACGTAGCATAGTTCTACGAATAGTCTGACAGCATCGCACAGTACTTTGATTTAACTTAGCGTGAGGAGAACTATCAGGAATTCATGTGGAGCATCGGTAATCTTTATGTTTCGCTTCATATGAGCCGTGATCGAAGAGACTTACGACCAAAAGAATCCCAGCCGTGTATCTCCAGTCTTTTTTGTGCCTTGCGGTACTTGTTTTAAGAACTACGTTATGCAATTCGTTTTCCCTTTTATTTAAGGCAACAGTTGTCAACCATTTTTTGCTTATGAATCCATTTGATTGATAATTTATTTTGGTAGACCCCACGACCATTCTATGTTTAAAAACTAGTTTTATAAACACTTCATTCAAGATTCCAATTTTTTTTTCTCACACGTTCACTTTCCGACAGAAAATGTTCCAGTGGCCCGAGACATGGTGAATTATGTAAAATATTAGAAAAAGAAACCTGTTTCTTGCAATACATAAATATGTCTAGTCCACAATTTTTCATGGACCCTTTAAATACTATCGTGGATCCCCAATTAATCATTTTACTTGCGTTGACCCCCAAAAAACTTATATGGATAAAAATCTTTTATGAATCACCTCTCTAGTGGAAATTTGAGTCAGATTTGACTGATATTTCTGGCAAGGCGACCCTGCCACTTTGGCTCATGGTACTGTTTTTAGTAATGCACAGTATAACCTGAATGTTTATATAACCAACTAGCGCCAATACACCTGTTATAATACAACATGTTAGATTGTGCCTGCACTTCAATAATCATTGTAGCCCTTCCTGTGCTTACAACGTTTCCAGGATCCAATTGTCCTGTCTATTTTGCGTGTGAAAAAGCTAGCATTTCGCATACATTTCCGAAATTGAGATTTATCTTTGGTCGATGTGCATTACAAAGAGGGCACATTGACGAGTATTTCTACGGAAAGGGATAGACATTATAGAAAGATAAATACTAAAGGATTTAGACACGATGGGAACTAATACAAGATGGTAATATTTGAGAGTAATGGAATGAACACTGATAGTAATTATGCCCTCGTTGAGTTAGGAAATGTTATATTTACACTAACATCAGCCCTATTAAGCAGATCTGTGAATAAAGTTTTCTATCCGTAGTGCCTATATCTCTGTTTCCAGGTATAGTATATCTAGGACTACATAATCTAATATGCTCTTCTATTTTAATGTGCCAGGATATGAAGCAATGGAAATTCGGTTGTAAATTCTAAGAAGCTGAGCCCGTACTTAGAGTTACTAAAGTGGATTGGGTGGTGTCTAGATCCAGATCAACACTGGCTGAGGAAACCAAAGATCAGATACGTAATTTGAAGTAAGAAGATATCTGTGGCGATAATGGTGATAGTGATAGTATTAGTTAAATTAGCAGCGTTAACGATAGTTGTCCTCATCATTATGAGAATGAAAGGGTGTTGTCGGTAATAACATAATTGAATCTATTTGTTTTAAGGTTGCCAAATATGTTCAAAAGAATTGTAATGAGATGTAGTAGATGTATGGAATATCAAAATTAGTGAGAAGAATTCTATATTTTCCCGTTTGTTACGCATATTCAAACAACAGGAATCGAGAGTGGCATCGCTAGCTGTGCTGGTAATTTTGATGATGTCAGGTGGCGTGAATGGTAGTAGTGACGTCGATGGCAGAGGAAGTGAATATGAGAGAAAATTTATCAAGGAGTGTTATAGAACATACATTTTTTATTCTTCTTTTACCAACTTGAAGCGTCACATCTAAAAGCCAAACCTAGATTCTTTATATCAATTAATCAATCAAGACCTCTTTAATCATTTTTTTCTATTTTAAAATCACATAAAAAAAGAGATCGATAAGATTGAAAAATGGCAGACAATATTCGACCATCAGTCACTCTTATATATTTTATTCTTTGTTTTCTTATTATTTTGCGGAAATTTGGTTTATTTCTCTTTTTCGACTTAAAATAACATTTCTTCTAAAACTCTAGAAGTTAACCATTAAACATTTCATGACGGACGTCTAGAGAGACACTCCCAAGCAAAATTATACACAAATATACTCACAGAGAATTAATGGACTTCGCATTAGAATAACCTCCGTTACATGCTGTATAAGGTTTCAAAAAAAAAAAAAAAGAAAGAAAACCCTCAAGAAATCGGAAGTGTCTCAAATAGTGATCAATAGAAATAAATGGTCATCTGTGTATCAAACATGACGCAAATACATCATGAAAATTCTATTTAACTGCGATATTAGTCGGGAGAACCTATTTATAGATGTACAGTGAGTCAAAAACCCAGATATGATGTCTATCTATCTATCTATCTATCTATCTATCTATCTATCTATCTATCTATCTATCTATCTATCTATCTATCTAGTTTACTGGTAACAACTGAGCTATTCGCTCCAAAACACACGGCAATGGGAAACGTCTAACATGTTGCAATATGATCTCGGAAAGACTATTCATTAAGATGAAATTATGCTAAAAACACCAGTCACAAATACTAGCAGTATCTAAAACAAATTGGTTAAAGAATATAAAAATGAAACAGCATGGTTTCCGATAAAAGTAATCACGGAATAATTTGCCAAGTAGTGATATTGTAGTATTTACAAACTGCAATATTGGCCGTCAACAATTCGAAGATAGTTAAAACAATACCGACGTTGAAGCTTTGTATAGAGATGTGATGCGTTGGTAGAAATAGGACGCAATATGTACGCAGATTCTATTTTGAAGAACTATAAATGTAGTCTGGTATGAACGTAATGAAAACGAACGTTGAGATTGCTTGGAGTGGCCATTATCCAGACTAAAACAACTGTCTGTTTAAAGTCTTCAGACCTGATGGAAACGCTACATTGTTTTTTTTTCTCTTTTGTGTTAGATGTCTTGAAGAACAAATACATTCATACATCGCAAAGAAACATGCGCGCGCAACATACGCACACACATACATACATATGTGTGTGTGTGTGTGTATACCAAATGAGTACACGATGATGGTGGTCTTAAAACAATAAAAATAATGATCGCAGTAACAGCAACACCGGCAGCAGCTGAAACAGAAACATTAATAATGATAATGTTGAAGATCTATTTTATTGGCCACATGGACTGCTAAAGAGAACATTAGAAAACTAGGTTACCGTTTGTATGTGACTTTACATACACTACTGAATTAAATAGGATGAAAATCGTACATGTTGTTTAAAATACTGGGTTGGCAACTAAGTTCCAGGCGTTTCTTTTAAATCTTTTAAAAATGTTTAATAAAAAATAAAAACTAATTAATCAATTACGTATTCACCCTAGTTGTTTACAACTTCTTCCCAACGTTCAACAAGATTTTCAATACCTCGTTGGTAGAAATCACCCGATTTCGTCTCGAAAAATTGATACAACCAAGCTCTCAATTCTGCATCAGTATTGAATGAAACTGCGCATAGCATTTGAAAGAGATCGAAATAAGTGGAAATCCGTTGGTGCCAAATCAGAAGAGTACGGCAGGTGTAGCAGCACTTCCCAGTCATGCGTTTGAACGGCTTCCTTGGTCATATTGGCGATATGAGGGTGGACGTTGTCGTGCAGCAGAGGAACTCCATGCTGCCGATTAGGTATTTTCTCTTGAATAGCCGTGTTGAGTCGTTGCATCTGTTTACCGTTTTGTTCCGTTCAAGCAGGCTAAAGTTTCTGCCAGCTCGCCGGCCTAGGTAATAGAAATATTAACGACACTCAGAAAATAAGGGAATTAGGCAGTGCAGACATATTACTTATAATGCTCTCAATTCTATAGGAAATACAAACAAGAACAAAACAGAACGCATACATATTTATAAAGGAGAGAGCTTCACTGAGATAAAGGCAAGGAATCCCAGAATAACAAGCACAAATAAAAACATCTAGAAATGCAACAATGATTTAAAAAAAAAATTAATTTTAGAAATGGGGAAAAGAAAACAAAAAAATACTCTTCATTAATATTTGTTTGAAGTTTTGGCATATGGCCAGTATTTTCGGGGGCGAAGGGGAAGTCGATTACATCGGTTCCAGTATTCAAGTGGTACGTATTTTATCGACTTCGACAGCATTTAAAGCAAATTCGACTTCGGTGGAATTTGAATTCAGAATCTGAAGACCGACGAAATACCGCTAAGCATTTCTCTTGGTGTGCTAACGATTCGGCCAGCTCGACGCTTTCCCACGTACAAAATATTCTTTTCTACTTTAGGCACAAGGCTCCAAATTTTTGACGAGTCGATTAGATCGACATCAGTACACAATTGGTACTTAACTTTTTGACCCCAAAAGTATGAAAAGCAAAGTCGATCTCGGCGGAATTTGAACTCAGAAAGACAGACGGTATACCGCTAAGCATTTCTCCCGGCGTGCTAACATTTCTGCTAGCTCGCCGCCCTTGTCTTCATTAATATTGGCATAAGGAAAGTCGATTACATCGACCCCACTTCTTGACAAGTTCTTTATTTTATCTACTTTAAAGGAATGAAGCTAAAGTCGACCCGAGCAGAATTTGAAATTAGTGCGCAGTGAGTCGGAAGAAATAAAGCATTTTGTCGAATGCATTAATGGCTTTACCAGATCGCAGTCTTAATGACTTCAAACTGATTTAGTCAAAAGGCCAGCAACTTAGAGGAAACTAAAATTTGTTTTTACCATGTTTACAGTTTCTTTATTTCTTATGATTTATTGACTGTTTTGCTGCTTCTTGTTCAATTTCCTCTTCTACGTCGTGGCCATGTTCACCATCCCCCATTGCTTTGAAGATCTCTTCCAGTTCCAAACGGGATAACCATTGTCTTTCGTGATAAGATTTTTCTGATCTAGGAGTCTTTGTTCCATGACAGAGTACATGTCTCTTTTTATCCATGCCTTATCCATCTTATTGTTGCGTCTTATCTTTTGTTGCATCCCTAGAGCAACATTTCAAAGAATTCTGTTGTCAACTTGACGCTATCCACTAATCTTAGTGGTAGTGTTTAAATGATGACCAGATTCATTCAACTTTCTGGTGGTAGACTTACTGCGTGAAGAAAGTTTACTCAGAACGTTAAAAGGAACGACATATCGCTAAGTATTTAGTACAGTGAGATAACGATTATGCCAACTGGCTGCTTTAATAATATTTTCTTTGTTCTTCCTCCTTTTTCTCTGTGTCTGTTTTCCCCCATCTTTTTTACTGTCACATAACTTTGTAAATGGACAATCTGGCGCCTTTTTTTCAATGGCCTACCAATGTATATACTGAGTTACTTTTCCTTGGTTATCGGGAAGACACTTGGAAGATACGTGGCAAGATTTGAAAACAAAATTGAAAGAAGGGGATAAGAGTAATAATAATAATAATAATAATAATAATAATAATAATAATAATAATAATAATAATGATGATGATGATGATAATAATAATAATAATAATAATAATAATAATAATAATAATAATGATGATGATGATGATAATAATAATAATAATAATAATA
>NC_068986.1:19461535-19462423 GCF_001194135.2 Octopus bimaculoides | reverse complement strand
AAAGTTCAAGCGAAGGCTCAGAGAATACGCAGATTTGAGAAAAGAATCAGATTCTACAGGCAAAATAAGATGTTCAAATCCAATGCTAAATCATTTTACAGGGAAATAGGGAAAGAAAAAATAACCATTGAAAACCCACCCCGAATGGAAGAAGTTGAAAACTTCTGGAAAGGGATCTGGAGTGATGAGAAACCATACAATGAAAATGCAGACTGGATCAAACGCACCCAAGATGCCTACAAAAATCTACAAGAACAGGTATGGGAAGACATCTCAGTCGCTGACCTAAGGAGGGCACTAACGAAGGCTCATATGTGGAAATCCCCTGGTACTGATAGAGTACCAAATTTCTGGCTCTTATCACTCTCGTTCGCACACAAAATCTTAGTAGTACTATTTAATAGTATTATGAAAGACCCAGAAAAAACTCCCCATTGGATGGCAAATGGTATTACTTACCTCCTCCCGAAAAATAACGAAACCAAAGATCCAAAAAACTACCGGCCTATAACGTGTTTGTCTACTACCTATAAGATTTTGACATCTATTCTAGTGAAGAAAACATATACGTTTATGGAAGAGAATAACCTCTTTCCCACTGAACAAAAAGGATGCAGACGAGGCTCATACGGATGCAAAGATCAGCTCTTAATTAATCGCATGATCCTTGAGAACTGCCATAACAAGCGCATAAATCTCAGCTCTTCATGGATTGATTATAAAAAAAGCCTTTGACAGCATACCACATTCGTGGATTCTGAAATCGCTGGACATTTTCAAAATTTCTCCTGTGATTTCAGATTTTTTAAAGTATAATATGTCCCTATGGAACACGAAGCTGCAATTATATCATTCTAATGGAGTATTGCGCTCAAACAATATTAGCAT
>NC_068986.1:19457807-19459535 GCF_001194135.2 Octopus bimaculoides | reverse complement strand
GATATGTGCATCTCTGATCATGAGCAGAAGTAGTGGGGGAGCATCATAGCCATGTGTTGAGAGGAACTCTTTGGGGTTTGAATAATTCACCTTTGGAAACATGGGTATTTTGCTTAACATCCTTAAACAAACCTTATTCAGGAACCTTTTGAGCGGGATGGTCTACTCTACCTGAAGAAAATTCTAACTGGGCCCCACCTGCGAGGTCATGCGCTCTTTATCTTGATATGAGATCACCATGTCGTGCACATATGGTTGTGATGCATGTGCCTGGTGTACCCTTATCAGACGGGTAGTCATGATGGGTATAATGGGCTTCGTATATTTTACCCCTGTGACACTTTGATGGCATGCACTGCTCTCTCACTCAATAAGAGTGCTGACCTGATCCCTAATTTAACCACACCAAAACAATGAAAAGTTAATGTGACCTCGACGGAGACTGAACCAAGAACCTAAAGACAGACGAAATGCCGCTAAGCACTTAATCCGGCGTACTACAGCTGCTGCCAAAAAGTTGCCTTCATACTGAGACTAAAAACAACAACAACAAGGCAAACCAGTGAATATAATTCAGAAAAATCATCCGATCAAGGAAGCCTACAGTGAAACCTTCATGTTCAAATATTATATATTTAGTGATATACTTGACCTAATACGTAGTACACGTATAGGAGTGGTTGTATGGTAAATAGATTCCTTACCAACCACATGATTCTGGGTTCGGTCCTACTGTGTGGCACCTTGAGCAAGTGGTTTCTACTATAGCGTCGGGCCGACCAAATCCTTGAGTGGATTTGGTAGACAGAAACTGAAAGAAGCCTGTCGCATATGGATATGTTTGTGTGACTGTGTTTCTTCCCACCACCATCGCTTGACAGCCGATGTTGGTGTGCTTACGTCCTCGAAAGTTAGAAGCGGTTCGGAAAAGAGACTAATAGAATAGGTACTAGGTTTACAATAGAATATGTCCTCGGGTCAATTTACTCAACTAAAGGCGGTGCTCCAGCATGGCCACGGTCAAAGGACTGACGCAAATAAAAGAATGAAAGAATAGAAGAATATGCACACACACACACACACGCACACATACAAACACACACGCACAAACACTCAGCATACGGAGACTGAGTGAATGAGTTTCATAGTAAACGATAAGGACCAACATTTCTTCCAAACTCAACAACACCCTCATGTAGATAGACAGAAAGATGATTTAGACAAAACAGCGCGTGTCCGTATTCATATATGTATTCATGCATGCATAGACACACACACACATACATACATACATACATACATACAAACACAAACACATGCAAATACATAAACACACACAAGCACATTTACATATGAGCATATATATATATATATGAATAGATACATACAGACAGGAACATATAGAAATATGCATAGATGCATAAGTATAGCTAATCACATACGTATATGTGTGTTATGTGTTTGTATATCTAGAAAAAAACCCCAGAAAACTACAATGGATAATAATGAAAATTAGAGTGGTTATTTTGTTATTCTTCAAAAGAAAAAAGGTAAAAAAAAAAACCCGATTCACCACAACATAAGTATTAATACGAAAATAACTGTAAAGAGTGAAGCGAACAAAATAACTAAAAAGAATAAAGATTAAAGTAAATTCACCAATGAACACATAAGTGGTATCTAACAACAAATACGATTCATGAATTACTGTGATTTAGGGAAAAAAAA
>NC_068986.1:19454491-19457441 GCF_001194135.2 Octopus bimaculoides | reverse complement strand
TATATATATATATATGTGTGTGTATATATCTTTTACATGTTTATATATATATATATATATGTTTGTGTTTGTTTGAGAGTGTATGAGATAGAAAAACCAGTCGTACTGGCCATTTCCGTCTTGTGCAGTGAAATAAGCACACGCCAGTGTCTTTCAGCCTCCAGCTTGTTTCATCAAACGAAGCTGGCTATCAACTGTCTTGTCACGAGCCCACCATTTTGCCGGAAGTTGCATTGATGTTTTTTCTTGTATTCTGATGTCATTTGTATATCACACCTAAATATACTCTGTCCACTCTCTACAGTCCCATCACATTCGACTTTCGCAAGCACTACAAGGCAATTCCAGCACTTATTATTTGGAAAATTAAAAATAAGTACAAACTATAAGAAAAAAAAATTGTAAATGTAATAAAAAAAAAAATTATAAAAAAAGGGAGAAAACAAGCCGAAAACCGAAAAGAAAAGGTATAAGACCAACGAAAGAAATAGTAAAAGGTTGCTGAAGATTGATGTGATTAAAATGGACAAGAGTCGAAATTGGGTAAAGAAAAGAATTCGAAGCGAAATACAAAACGAAACTAAGTTAGATAAAACGAAAAACAATGGAAAATGTAATATAAAAGTATTGCCACATACAAAGACACACACACACACACGCGCACATACACACATGCTCACACACATACACACACACAAACGGAGAGACAGACAGACAGATAGACAGACATACACACACACACACACACTCATTTGTACATATTTGTAAACTATTTCGATTCCCGGTGGTTGATGCTATATATATATATATATATATATATATATAGGTGTATGTATGTGAGTGTACGTGTGTGTATGAGTGTGTGTGTGTGTGTGTGTGTGTGTGTGTGTGTGTGTGTGTGTGTGTGTGTGTGCATGTGTGTTTGTGCGTAGAATAGCAACTATAGGGAGAAGAAAAAGAAAGTGTTTGTAGAAAAAGACACGAAATTACAAGAAAAATAGAAAGTATCGTCTGGAAAAAATCAAATAATAGGAGCAGAGACAACATTCTTCAAGTAGTAGTAGTGGTGGTGGTAGTAGTAGTAGTAGTAGTTGTAGTAGTAGTAGTAGTAGTAGTAGTAGTAGTGGTAGTAGTAGAAGTAGTATTAACACATCAGAGAAACTATATTATCTAGTTTAGTACTTTCGTCTCGGTTTCGAATCTCGGTGAGGTAATCGTTGCTTTTTTTCCCTGGGTGTTTGTGAAAATAAATTACTATTTAGGTGTAGAAGTGGCTGTGTGGTGAGTAGCTTGCTTACGAACCACATGGTTCTGGGTTCAGTCCCACTGCGTGGCACATTGGGCAAGTGTCTTCTACTATAGCCTCGGTTCGACCGAAGCCTTGTGAGTGGATTTGGAAGACGGAAAGTGAGAGAAGCCCATCGTGTATATGTATATGTATATATAAATGTATGTGTGTGTATATGTTTGTGTGTCTGTGTTTGTCCCCCAACATCGCTTCACAACCGACGCTAGTGTGCTTACGTTCCCGTAACTTAGCGGTTCGGCAAAAGGAACCGATAAAATAAGTACTAGACTTACAAAGAATAAGTCCTGGGGTCGATTTGCTCGACTAAAGGAGGTTCTCCAGCATGGCCACAGTCAAGTGAATGAAACAAGTAAAAGAGTAAAAGAGTAAAGAGAGTTATATACTTGAGTCGATATAATGAATTAACGCCTCAGCCCTCATGTTCCAGCCTACGTATTTATGTTGGAAACAATGTTTTAAGGCGCTGGATGTGAGAGCTTCAGACAAAGTGGCTTAAGGTATTCTTGAATTCCTTATGCTTAACGATTCTAACTGTTTCTTTTGTTCGTTTGATTTTCATAATTGTATTTCAAACATTTTGTTGATGCTTCCTTTGACAATAAATGTTTTTTTTTTTTATCATATGAACAGCTTAGAAACCAGAGTAGGTGACATTTTGCTGGTCCTCCGAAAATGGTGGAAACGTGGGAGGATTACATGATGAATTAAGGAAACTGCTTTGCGTGCTTACAATTGAATGGTCTCAATTAAAGACTCTCAAAATTCCAGGTAAGAGGTTAAGAAGGAAATTGAACTAAAAAGACGAATGAGAAATACCGTAAGGTATCTCAGCCTCGAATCTTACTATCCAACAGCCCCAAATGTATAAGATACAGTGACGGCGTGAGAGGGATTCGAACATTGAGAGCATGGACATGGGAGAAATATGAAGAATCATTCACTCCCACGACTCGGTCAATTAGCCGCCTGCAGTTGCAATTTATATATGATTTTATTAGCTTTCTTTTGTCGTTTCACTGACATTTTTCAATTTATACAATGGATATTTTACAATAGATACTTCTTTTTAGTTTCATAAGCCTCCTACTTCCCTGTATCCGTAGACAAATTAATCTTTTAGTATCAGATTCTGCGTGAAGTATTCTAAATGCAGTGATTATTATTTTTTTGTCATTTTGTCTGGTTTGCAAATTAATTTCTTCTTCAACTGTGCAAACTGTAATTATAACTTATTACTGAAACAGTTGAATCATCGATGCCTACAAAATCGTTATTATTATTTCCGAGCCTAAAGCGGGAAGCTGGCTGAAACGTTAGCACGCAAGGCGAAATGCTTAGCGGTATTTCGTCTTCCGTTACGTTCTGAGTTCAAATTCCGTCGAGGTCGACTTTGCCTTTCATCCTTTGGGGGTCGATTAAGTAAGCACCAGATACGTACTGGGATCGATGCAACAGACTTAATCCGTTTGTCTGTCCTTGTTTGTCCCCTCTATGTTTAGCCCCTTGTGGGCAATAAAGAAATAAGAAACGTTAGCACGCCGGGTGAAATGTTAGCGGTATTTCGTCTGTCTTTACGCTCAGAGTTCAAATTCCGTTGAGGTCGACTTTCCCTTTCATCCTTTTGGCGTCGAAAAATTAAGT
>NC_068986.1:19451610-19454212 GCF_001194135.2 Octopus bimaculoides | reverse complement strand
G
This sequence comes from Octopus bimaculoides, assembly GCF_001194135.2. Taxonomy (NCBI): domain Eukaryota; kingdom Metazoa; phylum Mollusca; class Cephalopoda; order Octopoda; family Octopodidae; genus Octopus; species Octopus bimaculoides. The sequence continues at coordinate 19,454,211 of NC_068986.1, read as the reverse complement.
CAACACTGGAGTCAATCTAATCGATTAGTCCCTTCCCCCGAAATTTCAAGCCTTGTACCTATAGTAGAAAGGATTATTATTGACGAGCCTTAGTGGTATTGCGCCTGACGCTACGTTCTGAGTTCAAATTCCGCCGTGGTCGACTTTGCCTTCATCCTTTCGGTGTCGATATATTAAGTACCAATAAAACACTGGGGTTGATGTAATCGACTAGTCCCCCCCCCAACAAATTTCATGCCTTTCTCCTCCAGTAGAAAGGATTATTATTGATGAGCCGGGCAGAATCGTTAGCACGTCAAATAAAATGCTTAGCTGCAACTCTTCTGACTTTACTTTGTGAGTTCGAATTCCGCTGAGGTCGATTTTGTCTTTCATCCTTTCGGGATCTATAAAAGTCAAAAGAAAAAGAAGAAAACAGAAAAAGAGTGAACAAAATGTGGGAAAGTATTAACATTTAAACCACGCTGTCATTTTTGTTGTGTTCGCATTTATAGAACTATTATCAATGGATCAAGTCAGCGAATGACGTCATCACAGGATCAGAATGTATGACAGAGACAGCAGAAGTTACCACCACTTCTAATTAAGCAAGTGTTGATAGATTTTGAGAACTGACTTATTTCAGTTACCGAAAGAACAACAAATATACCGCTGCTTTTTTTACACTAGTTTTACGATGTGTTCGAGTTTAGCAGTATTCTTTTTTAAAGTATCGACTGTGCCTTAAAACCTTTGCAGTTGCTTAGCTTGTAAATATTTCAACTGTTTATCTTCTGAATTTTTATAAGTTCTGGAGAGTGATCTGAGTTTTGAATTTTGAATTTTGAATGTTAAATAAAACAACGATACAAATATAGCCTGAGGTGCTTCAAAAATGTCTTGGCTATGAAAGAGATGTTTGCGTGTTCGAATAGCCGGGAGAAATTATGTACCCACGGAGAGTCACAGATTTTGAATGTTCCTAAAACAGCGTTTATATTAGATATGTTGTTAATTTGTATTTGTATTTAGGTCCGTTGACAGTATTGTTGTAATCTCTTTCTACAATATTTATTTGTGTTGTAACAGTGTGTAGTTCATTAGTTCCTAATTATTCGTATGTATTTTCTGAAATTCTCCTATTTCATTTTCGTTATCAACGTTATTCTAATATTCTTAATTTTCCCCTATTCAAGATTGCATTGGTGACATTTCTAATTCAAATCTCATAAATTTGTCTGCAAAATCCAATTGATATCTGCAGGAATGTTTGTAATTGTCTATCGTTTTCAGTGTGCAATGTGAAGTCGTATAAAATGCAAAAAAAAAAAGAAAAAAAAATACGTTTATTATGCTATTATAGGATTTGTAACATGTCATTCAAAGTTTCAGTAGCAAATAAAGACGGAATGGATGGAGACAAGACCTTAGGGTATTTTATTTTGCTAAAGAAGATATGTTTAGGCTTAATAATTCCATGTATTCGCTGTCTGCAAAATTGTATAATAATAACTCGTGTCATGTCTGATTAATCGTATAACAAATGCATTACATGTTAATCTAAATTTCAAACGAGTGTATCGCAACTTTAAAATTTATTTTTTGTGTGTGTGTGGCGGAGTATCGCTGTAGAATATACATGTAACCTAAAATCAAATACTCTGGACGCTATTTATGACTTTTCTGTTTTACTTGCGGCACATGATAAGTAAATCGTTAAATCCTGTTCCTTCATTAAATCTGCAGTTAATTTCGGCCTGAATTGATGTAATTTTTCCAGGTTATATCAACTTCTTGACACAGCCTTTTCGTCTAGATTTTTGCCTCAGTTTTAAAACGCACATTCTACTATTAATCACATTATTTCAACTATTCTTGATTTGAGGGAAAACAATTGGTGCATGTTGAATGAACGGTATCTTACGAAAAACAATGGTAGCAATTTACGGTCGATGATCGTTGTTTGCACAAAGAACACATTGTCTGATTACGATGGACTGTCGAATGTGCTTTATGAATAAGTGGTAGGCAGCTTGCTTGGCGTTTGCGACAACTGGTATATCATCAGCTTTGATAACCGGGGGCCGCTTGCTTTGATGGCGAAGGATGTAAACAGGGGACGTCATTATGCTTGTGCTGAATGAAGAATTTAATGGTTTGTTCGCGTTTCTTACGAAGTGGTTGTCGTTTGTTGTCAGAAATGCGAAAAAGGGTGCACTTTTTGATGTGATATCAAGGGATGACAACCTTCACCTTATACCATATAAAATAAAGCGAGTGAAATAATGAAATTTGCTTCAATGGGGCTCTGGAATGGAAATCAACAATTTGAAGGTAGGAAGAAACAACAAATACGACAGCATAAAGAAAAAAGAAACTCAATAAAAAGAAATATGTGAATATATATCTATATAGTTTAGAACTATAAAGAATGCATTGATATGTTATGAGCGACTTTGATAAAGCTGTATTCCATTATTCAAATATTCTGCCGATACATTGCATATATGCATTTCCGTATTCCCTTTCATGATCATACACCCAATCACAAGCACACACATACAAGCGTAAACTAACACACACATACACACACAAAGATATATATATATATATATATATATA
>NC_068986.1:19448221-19450148 GCF_001194135.2 Octopus bimaculoides | reverse complement strand
ATATATATATAATACGTGTGTTTGTGTGAGTGCATGTTTGCATATATTTATACTTGTATGTATATTTTTAAGCAAGTCAGTATGGGTGGATGTACGCACATACGTTTATAGGCATGTTCATGTAATATTTTTGTCTTGCACATACATACATACATACATACATACATACATACATACATACATATACACACATATATATATATATATATATATGTACCTAGTACATGCCATATTTCTGGAATACAGCACGCAATTCTACACCACATTTAATGGGATGTAGATTCAATATCATAAAATAATCCTCTTTAGTTTGGTTTTGTGAATTCCCACAGCTGCTTAAGAACTATTCTGCGTGAGAAACTTCGTGTGTATTCATATAAACATACAATAGAAACATTATTTGGATTGAACGGCATTATTTAAAGTCCCTACAATTATTTGTACGCATCGTTACACTTGTAGTACACTGGTGAGATATTATAACTTACATATTTTGTAATCATTGTCGTACATCAAATGTGTAAGACGTAATTGGGAATTAGTGCGAATTAATAGAACAGTAAAATGTTAAACCACCTACAGACTTAGCTGGTTCTGGTGCAGAGTATACTTTTCCTTCGTCGTCTGCTTAAGGTATTGGTTTCAAATATTGGCAAAACGCCAGCACTTTTCAGGAAAGGGTTAAGTCTATTACATTCACGCGGTATTCAACTGATATTTATTTTATCGATCCGCGAAAGTCCGAAAAGCAGCGTCGATTTCGGCGGAATTCGAACGCAGAGCGTAAAGAATCATTAGGGAAAGAAAGAACTTTTGATATTAATACTGTTTCTTGCGCCAATTATTAATTTTTATATTTGTGACACTTGTGCCTGAATAGACATTGAAATTCTATGTCTATCTCTAGCGGAGATATCGCTGCTATATCCAGCGATCGAGTGTCCACCATTGACAAGGCCAGAGAAGGCCATGGCAGAAATCACGTGATCTGGTTGTCTAGGTGGTGGCGATAGCGGGTAATTTATCTCGTCGTTAGCGAAAGCCCATATGGGAGGTTCTCTCATGGTATCAAACGCAGTATTCTGTGTTCTAACACAACATCCACTTTCAAATGGCGATAAATATTACCTGTTGGTATTAATACTGCATCTTTCAATATTACATATATACATATATAGTCAATTCGAGGATGTCAAGACCTCATTAGGGATTAAATAATCCAAAAATTTCACTGGTTAATCACTACCATATAAGGAGATGTCTCGGCGATATGTTTGGGATTATTACAGTAATACATATTGTTAATAATGAAACAAATAAAATGAAGAATTGTGGACTAAAATCAATTCATTTGTATGAGATTATCAGGTTGAAAGTTTACTTTACAAAATACAAATAAATTATAAATTATAAAGCTAAAAAAAAATGAAATGACAGGTGCCAAAATCCTACATATATGTTTTGATTCATGCTCCTGTGTAATTCGTAATTCTAAGCATTTGGGTGACATCAAATGTTAAGAATTCGTCACCATTTTCAACTATGTGGAGCAGAATTTCGTCAGGGCTTTAGGAGCCTCAAAGCTACATCAAAGGTTAACATATGTCTTAAAAGGAAGCAGGTGAAGTATTCTTTTTGAGTTTCATGATTTATAATATATTTATACTGCTTTTATTAAAAAAACAACTTTTATTATCATAATATCATACATATAAATCAATCATACATCCATAATTCTCAACTTTCTTTCATTATATAGCATCTATAGAATCGGGCCGACGAAGTGAGTGGAATTGGTAGACGAACATTGATGACAGAAGCCTGTCACCCCCCCCCCCAGACACACAAACATTCAATTGGCGTTGTCGTGCTTATGTCCCGTAACTTAACAGTTCCGGTAGGCAATACACACACACACACACACACA
>NC_068986.1:19447526-19448210 GCF_001194135.2 Octopus bimaculoides | reverse complement strand
ATCTACATATATATAGGTTCAGAAAATAGTATCTAAAATTGATCTGTGAAAGTTGCTTCAAGTTAATTAAAAGAAAAGATGAAGCTGGTAAAATTCCCAAGGGTATTTATGACCTCCTTGTAAACTAAAGCAACGTCAACATCGCATGTGGCCACAACAACAGCAGCAACGACAACAAGAACGACAACATGACCTCTCTATATCTTCTGTGTTGGAAAGCCTTTTTACCACACAACCACGTTAGTTATTTGTAACTGGTGTCGCTAAAGATTCATCACATAGTTAAATGGATTTGACCGCTTGACCACTGTCTAAAAATAAAAGCTCTTTCAAAATTCGGATGGGTTCTTTTATTCGGGCTAATAGGAACTAAATTATCTATCTTGTGAAGGGAAGAAAAAAATATTCATTTTCTCTTTGATATTTAATGCCCATTGTTACTTTCTTGGACCTATTTTGGATTATCAGTCCCATGAAAGTTGGAATATCTCCCTTTTGACCCGAATCTTTCGAAGCTTCATTGATTTATTAAGATTATTTTCCGTTTTATTCAGATTGCCTTTCACTTCACTCACACACAATCGCGCGTGCAAAATTCTTTTACAAAATCTTTTAAACTTTCGAAATATTAGACCAAACGACTGAAATGTGCGCTTTAGAAGAACTTTTAGAAAATAGTTTTTC
>NC_068986.1:19443187-19446998 GCF_001194135.2 Octopus bimaculoides | reverse complement strand
CGTTCTCAAAGACAAAATCTTTGATAGATCTTAAACATTTGGGAATATTTGCATAAACTTACAATTACATGCATATATATATATATATATATATATATATATACAAAAGAGGGATGACTACTAATTGGACATCCATTATGCTAGAACAAGACCACCTATGGTCTGACCACTAAGGAAAGATTGTTCTCAAGAAAATTAAGCAATTTTCTTCAGAACAACCTTTTCTTAGTGGTCAGACCATAGGTGGTCTTCTAGCATAATGGATGTCTACTTAGTGGTCACCCCTCTTATATGTATGTAACTTCTCTGGATTTTCAGATTTTTCAATATGCTAGGCCACGGGTTTTAAATTGATATTAATCAAATCAATATTCAATTTTTAACCCTTATTATTTAAATTTATACACCCCCCCCACACACACACGCACACACACAATATATATATATAACAGGGTATATAACAGCATAATAAGAGGTTAGACAGAACAGATACAAGATCTTTGTGATTATCGACACTGCATGTCGAAATATTTATAAAGATTTTTCAATGTATCATTTAGATGAAAACTTTGACGCTGAATCCGAATTTGTTATTCATTTATTCCAGAAAAAAATTGCGAAAATGTTACACGTGTTCAAAGTTTGATGATTGTCAAAATTTTCAGCCAATCAGAAATCAGCGCATTCGATGCCTCTTCTATCATGTTACAGTTTCGAGAAAGCAGGGTGGGGAGCACCGGCATGTCAAAACATTAGACTAGCTACAGTAAACAGTGAAAAACATTAAAGCAAATAACAGTCAAAACATTAAGACATTCGTGAGCAAATTAAACATTTAAAAATTACGAACAAACCAACAGGAGTTGCTAGAAATAACAGTAAAGCATTACTTAAAACAGAAATTTATTAATCATAAAAATTCAAGAACAAAAGTTTGCAGTAGACTACGATTTTATAAAATAAATTATCTTTCTCATATCTCCTTCTCCACATAAATTCACAAATATAAGAGTCAACCATGGAACGGTATGTCGGACACCAGCGTTTGTTTCCAAGCTTTAAAGATACCCAGGTACTCCCAATTTGTTTAGTATGAATCTTATCTTTTGAGTTTATAATTCGATGCTATGGTTCACAGTTTTATGTTTGAAATCATAGCCCAATGTTTCTGGGATATGATTATAAGCTCGCCAGAGGTCACTGTAGATAGTGGTTCCTGGAAGAACTGAGAATCATATGTAGTTTTTGTTTACATTCTTGTGCACATGCGCAGCCTCTTTGGTTACTATGGAAACAGTGTTCTTCGCCATCAGCTATAGAACACGTGGTGCTTCTTTGCTTACTATGCTAACAGAACTTCACGGTGATGTGTAACATACTCACTTCTGATTGGCTAAACTACCCAAATTTTGCAAATTTTAAAAGCTAATAACTTTTTAATTAAAAATTTATAGGAAGCATAAATTTCATTTTCATAATTAGTATACAAAACTTAATCCATATATCAAATTTGAAAACAATTGGAACAAAATTGTAGACAGTGACGATAACCACAAAGATTCCAGATACATTCTGTGGTGTCAGATCGATGCAGTTATTTTTCCCAGTCGCCAGGAAATATAATTTTGGCGTCATTTTGAGTCCCCAAAATCAAATAATCGTGGAAATTATTAAGCACTCTTATATTTAATCAGTAAATATGACGAAGAATTGGCAAGCCATCTTGATACAATTTCTGTTTTCTTACGTCTCTCTAAACAAATTTGAAACGACTTGATCGATGCAGTTCAAGAAGTTGTTGGATGAAATATAAAATGAACGAAGCAGACAAAATTTGTCGCTGTTCTTTTCGATGAAATATCCGATGTATCGAAGTATTCATAACTGTCAACTGTTTTACATTATGTTACAAAATATCGTGTTATTAAAGAACGATTTATCCGTTTTAATGATGCTAGTGCAGCTCGTTCTGTAAATGCTTTATCTGAACATGTTTTAAATGCATCGAAACGTGGGAACGTGGAAACAATTTAATTGCTCAAACCTATGATGGTGCCGCTACAATGGTAGAATAATTAAATGAGTTGCAGTCAAAAGTCAAAGGTAAGAGAGAAATATGAATGTGCGATGTTTGTTCATTGTTGTGCTCATCTCTTAAGTTTAGTTCTTTCGCAAGCGTGCTTTGCTATAAAAGAATGCAAGATATCTTTTTGCTACAGTAAATGGATTCGGTACATATTTTTAGGAAATCACCTGAAAGGGTTAATGCATTAAAAAAGATTTCTCAAATCTACAGGAATTGGATAGAAATACTCCTCACGTCTTTTTCTTACTATCAAAGAAATATTGTAATTTCATCTTTTTTGAAGACATCATTGAAAATCCTGAAGCATTGGATGAGACCACAATAAATTCTGCTTTAGATTCTTACATAATTTGAAAGCTCCTGATTTCTTAATTTTATTAGAAGTATTTAGTGAAATGTTTTCTTTTAATGATGTCTTATTTAACATCCTTCAAATTTAAAATCATGACACTGTATTGTAAAGAGCAAATAGATAAAACTAAGGCCGTGCTCGAAAATAAACACGATGATTTTTCAATATTTTATGATTTAGGGGGAAAGTATGGAAGCGATGCAGCAATCGAAATTAAGAGATCCAGGAATAAATCTATTGATCCCCAAGCAACGTTATAAAATGCTCTATAATAAAATTATTGACACAATAGTTGACCAATTAAAAACACGATATTCATCCTTAGAAGAGATTAAATTCACCGAACTTTACAGTTTCATCAAGTGAGGGATATCGCAAACAATTTCCAGTGGATGCTTTAAATTCGTTAAAAAGCACTTATGGTAGATTTTTGTGACATAATACGATTACAGAGTGAACTAAATGTATCGTATTCTATGCAAGATTTTAAGAAGTAAAGTGTAAGTAATTTAATCAGCTCAACCAATAGGTACGAGGTTGGGTTGAAAAGTTCATAGGCTGTCTATGAAGGAGTGATACTAGACATCTAGCAGGCATTCATTTCAACTCTACAAATTGATAACTGCATTGTTTCCTGACAGGTAAACTGGCATCTGAACTATTCAAAGAAGACTTCAAATGTAACTAGTAGCAACTTCTCTCGATAATAGATAAAATTTAGCATCGTAGTATTATCACGTACCTTCAGAAAAAAACAAAAATCTTTAGTCCCCATGCTGACATAGTTACTACATTACAGGATAACACTCCACTTTTATCAAGATTGTAAAAGTGGGCAGCTGAATTTAGGAGGGGAAGAGAGACCCTTGAAGATGATCAAAGGTCTGGACGTCCCGCAGCTGCCACCACTGAGGAAAATATTGATCGTGCTCACCACATGTTGATAGCTAACAGGCGACTGACTATAAATCAAGTAGCCAGTGTTATTAGCATATCCTGTAATAGAGTTGAGAATATTCTGCACAATGAACTTGACATGACGAAGGTTCATGCTTGATGGGTGCCACATCAACTGACACCTGATCAAAAGCGCACCAGGTTGACCACATAATTGGAATATCTGACGTTGTTTGCGGCAGATATAGTTAGTTATACACACACAAACATATATATATATATATATATATATATATATATATACATATATACGACAGGCTTCTTTCAGTTTCCGTCTACCAAATTCACTCACAAGGCTTTGGTCGTCCCGAGGATATAGTAGGAGACACTTGCCCAAGGTGCCCCGCAGTCGGACTGAACCCGGAACCATGTGGTTGGTAAGCAAACTACTTACCACACAGCCACTCCTACATATA
>NC_068986.1:19441684-19443177 GCF_001194135.2 Octopus bimaculoides | reverse complement strand
ACAGGCTTCTTTCAGTTTCCGTCTACCAAATTCACTCACAAGGCTTTGGTCGTCCCGAGGATATAGTAGGAGACACTTGCCCAAGGTGCCCCGCAGTCGGATTGAACCCGGAACCATGTGGTTGGTAAGCAAACTACTTACCACACAGCCACTCCTACATATATCGTATGTATCATTTAGTCTCAAGAAAGTGAAGCTTGGATTTTGACAAACAGAACTTAGATCAGATTTCTGCTGGGAATCGAAACGAGGCCTCTAACTGAGCGCTCCGACAAATGAATATTTATTTCCGATTACTCTAATTCTTTCTCTCTCTCTGTCCCTCGATATTTTTTCTGTTTCGTTTCTGTGCATTTGTGATTCTACACACTTTAATACATATAGCAATAAGGGCAGTGGGCTGGCAGAATCATTAGTTCCTTGGGCGGTATTTCGTTTGTCGTTACGTTCTGAGATCAAATTCCGCTGAGGTCGACTTTGCCTTTTATCCTTTCGGGGTCGATTAAATAAGTACTAGTTTCACATTGGGGTCAATGTAATCGACATAATCCCTTTGTCTGTCATTGTTTGTCCCCTCTATGGGAGCAATAAGTAAATAAATATGTAAGACGGCGTTGCACGCTGGAGGAAATGTTTAGTAGTATTTCGCTCATCGATACGTTCTGAGTTCAAATTCCGCCGAGGGCAACTTTGCGTTTCGTCCTTTCTGGATAGATAAAATGTATACCAGTTAAGCATTGGGGTCGATGTAACCGACTCGTCCTACCCTCCCCAAGCTGCTCTTGTAGCAACATTTTAAAATAATACAGATATAAACTGGCGAGCTGGTAAAATCATTATCCGGCCGGACGAAATGCTTAGTGGCATTTCTTCCGTCTTTAAGACGTGAGTACAAATACCGCCGACTTTGCCTTTCATTCTTGATTTTAAAAAGTACCAGTTGAGTACTGAGGTCGATGTAATAAATTATCTCCTTTCACGAAATTGCCGGCTTTTGCAAAAATTTAAAACTTATAGAAATACAATGAAAACTATATAAACTTGTTTCGAGAGCTATTTTCTGTTTATATTACCGACACTTTCCTTGTTAGTTAGTTAGTTTGTTTGTTTGTTTCTTTCTTTTTTCTTTCTTCCTTGCTTTCCTTTGTTTGTTTGTTTGCTTGTTTGTTTGTTTGTTTTTTTGTTTGTTTGTTTGTTTGTTTGTTTATTTATTTATTTCTTTCTTTCTTTCTTTCTTTCTTTCTTTCTATCTATCTATCTATCTATCTATCTATCTATCTATCTATCTATCTATATGTAGCTAGCTATCTGTCTTTCTGTCTGTCTGTCTATCTATCTATTATGTATGTATGTATGTATGTATGTATGTATGTATGTATCTACCCGGAGGGTAGGCTGGTCGTCTTGGATGTCGACGGCAGCAATGGGTGTGCTTTTCGACTGATAGCAGTTTATGCACCGTCTTTAACAGGCCGGCCAGATTTCTATCAACG
>NC_068986.1:19434902-19435785 GCF_001194135.2 Octopus bimaculoides | reverse complement strand
ATATATAGAATGTTCATTATTTATATTTGTTGTGCGGTAAAGTCGAGGACGCTTTGTACTATAAAACTCTCATCTTAGAATCAGAAACGGCTTCTTCACATATTAGAGACGTGTTCGATTCATTCCGATTCAATTTCACCTCATTTGACTGAAAATTTGCTCTATAATTCTTATTCAAAACCTTGCCCTAATATATTACAATAGAGAAAACACAATGAATGTCCTGCTAAGTTTAAGAAATAATTATGAACAATTTTCATTCATTTGGTCTGTATCACCCATTCAAATGAGACGAAGATAATTTATAATAAATCAAGTATTCATGTTTTATGCTATTTGATATACTTGTACTTCTCTATGTTCCTCAATTACATCTACTATCTAACTCAAGTTATTTTATTGCTTAAATTATATAAATTTCTTAGGCTCTAAATTTGTTCTACTCTTTTTGTGTAAGACTAAGTCTCCAAGCTGATAGTGCCATGGTCCGTCAATTATCGTGCTAATGATAACTACTGAGGCAGCGAACGTGTCCACGACAAAATGCATTTCTTAATGACAAGTCAGTTTGGGAGATGCTTGAATTTTGAGATTATCTCCCCTTTTAACCTGAAGCTTCTCTTAGCTGCCATTTGGCAATGATGATGCATTCTAAGGCGTAGATAATTTTAATAAATTGTATCGGGAAGTGAGAAAGTCTTTAATGTTTCGAGCTTACGCTCTTCGACAGAAAGGAACACTGAAATAAACAGGGACAGAAGATAAAAAAGGTTTAGTGGCTAGCGATCATCTATCTATCTATCTATCTATCTATCTATCTATCTATCTATCTATCTATCTATCTATCTATCTATCTATCTATCTATCTATCTATCTATCTATC
>NC_068986.1:19433395-19434654 GCF_001194135.2 Octopus bimaculoides | reverse complement strand
TATATATATATATATATATAAATATATATATAAATAAATAGAGATAAATAGATAGATAGATAGATCGATCGATCGATCGATAGATAGATAGATAGATAGATAGATAGATAGATAGATAGATAGATGTCACACCAGGCTTGTTAGGCTTGTCACACCATGCTAACAGCCCCAGTCTAGAAATATTCAAAATAGATTTAATCAGCTTAGTCACAAAAACTTCTTGAAGAAGACACATTGTTACTTGCTTAGTCGTTCCCATCAGGCCAAATATAGGTAAGCGTAAGTAATAGATGGAACCAATCAAAGCTAATGACTGTCAAGATGGATTCCAAACAGTCACTTATATCACCATAAATTAGCAGATAACAACGTTTCGATCATAATATTACATAATACTCTCTAAGACAAAAGCTGCAACTGTCCGGCGTATTCATTACTTCCAGATCGACCTCATTAGAGATTATTCTAGATAATTCCTGTTTCTTCATCTTCACAAATTAGGATCTGTAAACTATTTCTACAAGCAATTAATGCTGGTAATATAGGTTCATCAATATATTTTGGTTCAATATTTGAAACGAAAAAATAAACACCTCGAATAAGACAATACATTTATTCCGGATATTTGAATGTCAATACGTCGACGGTACGGTGAGAGAAAATAAACTACTGTTTCATGTATCAGCTCTACATGTAATATGCTAATTGTATCATATGTAGCACAAAATAGTGAAAGCTGTTTATTTAATCACAAACAACACACTCTTCCATACCCACAACAGCTTCCGACAACTTGTCGACATGCTCGTAGATATTACATGATGTTTGGGGATCTTGGGCGGAATGTCACTTTGGTTTCAAATTAGAAACGCATATATTGGAAATGCTAAAATTATTTATGTGTTCTACGTCTCACGTGTTAATTAAAATTGCCCTAAATAGAAAAATGTCCATGAAACCTGTCATCAGATAGTTTGAGATACAGGTTTTAATTTATTCCCATGAAGCATGATAAGGATTCCTTCGATTTAATCATTAACATTGTTATCGATAATATTAGAGCAATCTTGGCTAAATAACTCAGACTTTTATTGAGGAAATATATGCGTGTGTACTTAGAAAGGAGAATGAAGAATATACGAGGAAATCACTGATAAATAACATTAACAAAAAGAAGTATGAATACGCATAAAAATGCACACTTACACACACAAACACACAATCGCGGACGTACCTTATATATATATATATATATATAT
>NC_068986.1:19422965-19432989 GCF_001194135.2 Octopus bimaculoides | reverse complement strand
TATATATATGTATGTATGTATGTATGTATGTATGTATGTATGTTAGTATATATGAATTCCAGCTCTCTACACTGCCGTTGTCTGCAATTATCTGAGACCGTTTCCTTGTAAGTTCCATTTTTTAGTGTTATTTACTATCACTGGCGCAATCAGAGGCATTGCGCGAAGAGGATAACTCACCAGTGTTAACTGCATCGAAACCAAATTGGTTCAGGTCTTCAGAGCTGATGAGAGGCATGCCATATTTAATTATCCTTTTCTTTTGAACGTGCTCCCTTCCATATTATTGTCACTACTAAATCGAAAGACTCATTCTTGTATGACGGTAGCATATTCCTTAGACAGTAAAAATAATATCATGTACGAAGTGTTCAGTTGCGAAATATCAATTTCCCTCTCTTTCCAGATTCATACCTTCATGTGAATATATATGTAATGATTATGTAATGCAGGAATCAACTACAAGTATTCGAATGGATATTACACACGCATTTATGGTCATGCATTGAATGGTCATCTATAGCGATGTGCAGTGTTCTCACTGAGTTATATATGATACTCGGGTCTCTTAACATGCATGCTATGTTGAATGTATCAAACCATGTAGTAAACAATAGCAATGATTTCGTTCAGTAACGGCAGTTTCTTTTGGTCTGCATCGAATAGACTTATGATAAAGGCATTGAAGTTATGTTCAATGTATCATTTTGTCGCACACATTTCATTTAGATCATATTTTTCTGCACTCTTTCCAGTTTTAAGTCAAAACGTTGGAAATTAGAAAGCTGAAAGTTTGGCTTCTTTATTTATTGATCGCCTATGTTAGCTGTCATGCCTTATTTTTTATTTCACTTCTGTCCATCCGTTGGAAAAAGCAATGGCGGTCAGAACATAAATTTATATATATGCAAGGTGTGTGTTGGTGTATTGTCCACTTCAGATAGTTCCGTCAGAAACGAAAAACGTTGAACATAAGTGTACAGTAGTTGTCTTCTTGCACTATATAATGACGGAATCATAAGATGAGAAGATGAAAGACAAAGTTGATCTGCGCGTGCTTTCGAAATCAAAAGGTAAAGATTAAGAACAAATATTGCAACGCATTTTGTTCAATACGCGAATAATTCTCCATTCCACTCTAACACCTATAATGATAGTAATCTCTAACTTTGCGCAGTCCACCGTATTTGGAAGCAGCGTTCATTGTGAATGAAATCAAAGTACTTAGCTTGCGGAACCCATAAGGATTACAGAAATTTTAATTTCAAAGTAGACCGTAAGTGCAAAAAAACTCTATACATGCAATTTAATTTCACATTCTCCAGGACCTGGAAACCACCAGCTACATTAATAACCATCAAAACAATGATTCCTAAAATAAAGTACTTCACCACATTACTTTTATATATACATATCTTCTCAGCGAGGAAATTAAAAATATTGACCCAGACAGAATTTGAAATCCGGCTGTAAAGTGGTTTCACTGAATACCAGAAAACATTGTGTGGGTGCTTTAGCGATAATCCAAAATTAGAGTCTTCCATATTGATCTCAGTGTTACCTACTCACAAAAGAAGGAGAACTATCTAATTTTTCCTATTTGAATTAAGAGTCATTTGTATAAAGATATTCCACAAGGAATGGAGAGACGTAAATGTTAAAATCCAATGCTTATTTTTTTAAAATTTTGCCCACAGGGGACTAAATATAGAGTGGACAAGCAACGACAGACAAAGGGATTAAGTCGATTATATCGACCTCAGAGCGTAATTGGTACTTATTTAATTGGCCCCGAAAAGATAAAAGGGAAAGTCAACCTCGGCGGAATTTGAACTCAGAACGTAACGGCAGACGAAATACCGCTAAGCATTTCGTCCGGCGTGTTAACGTTTCTTATTTCCTTATTTCCCACAAGGGGCTAAACATAGAGGGGGAAAACAAGAGCATACAAGGGGATTAAGTCAATGACATCAACCCCAGTGCGTAACTGGTACTTATCTAATCGACCCCAAAGGGATGAAAGGCAAAGTCGGCCTCGGCTGAATTTGAACTCAGAACGTAACGGCAGACGAAATACCGGTAAGCATTTCGGCCGGCGCGCTAACGTTTCTGCCAGCTCGCCGCCTTACAATCTCATGTTTATTGTTGTTGTTGCTGTTTTATAGTTCTTTCTGAATCCCAGTTGAGAGTACAAGTGATCAAAGATATTTACTTTTGTGGCGGTCCTATTTTTTATTCAGATATATCAATATCCGACATATTTTCACTTGTATGAAGTATTCTCTTCGCTGTTGTGCGAACTGTTCTGTGAAGATCATTGAAGATGCGAGTAGTTATTTCAGAAAGATGGAGTTTTAATTCGCTAATTTTATGTAATCTTGCTTACTTTTGTCAGTATAATTGACTAGCCACTCATTTGAATGGCAACTACTAAATGTTTTTAGAAAGACGAATGCTTCGAATATACTGAACAAGAAGCTGTGAATCATCGTCGGTCAGTGTCAATATGCATTCGGCCCTCGGAATACAACAGAGTCCAATCTTCTTAAATAACTCTGAATTGATAAACTTTAAAGCCAAAACAGAAAATTATGGAGACATATTGAGAAAGCATTTATTGGTCGAATTAATATAACTCGAACTGCATCGTCGAATTATTAATGGCTCCTTTTCTATACGAGATATGAACGCAGAACATTATAATGAACAAACAGTGATTTCAATAAAACTCATCTATTTAGTCGCAACTAATCTCCCGTTTTTGCTGAAATACGAAGTCCCGTGAAAGATTTGCTGTTTATTAGATGAATCCAAGATAGAAATACAAGTGATTCTATCAAAATCTGAAATCGTACTTTTCGAAAATATATTTACATAAGTCGCGAGACGCAATACTTTCAAATAAGATTAAGGTCTATTAAAGTCCACTCACACTGTTCACTTTAATCCGCCACTTAATAATAGTTCTTTACTAAGTTGCAGCTTAATATAATCATATTTTATAATTTGATTCCGACACAAAACTGAGTGAACTGTCACGTAAACATTTAATATTCGTCTGGCGTAAATCAATGGAGTGGCAGAAAGGATACTATGTCGGACTAAATACTTAGGGATATTTCGTGTCTTCTTTCTTCATTCTGAGTTCAATTCTGGTCGAGGTTATCTTCTTTATGCGACACACATAACTAAATCTATTCAACTGATTGAATACACTTTGTAACTTGCAGTTAATGATTCCAAGAAAACCAGATCATCGTTTCAATCCAGATTCTATGCTAAAGGAATCAAACAAGGGAAGCTATACATGGTAATTTCACAGGCTAAAAATATTCTTTATTCTTTACTCTTTTACTTGTTTCAGTCATTTGACTGCGGCCAGGCTGGAGCACCGCCTTTAGTCGAGCAAATCGACGCCGGGACTTATTCTTTGTAAGCCTAGTACTTATTCTATCGGACTCTTTTGCCGAACCACTAAGTTACGGGGACGTAAACACACCACCATCGGTTGGCAAGCGAGGTTGGGAGGGGAGCAAACACTGACACACAAACATATACACATACACGTATATATATACATATATACGACGGGCCTCTTTCAGTTTCTGTTTACCACATCTACTCACAAAGCTTTGGTCGGCCCGAGGCTATAGTAGAAGACACTTGCCCAAGGTGCCACGCAGTGGGACTGAACCCGGAACCATGTGGTTGGTAAACAAGCTACTTACCACACAGCCACTCGCAAACAATTCATCATGAAATCACCGGAGAGAACGTCATAGATTCTGAAGTCCTACGTAATTCTATAAATGTGATGGTCCTGGCTGGGATGCCTTTGATTTTTTCGCATCAGGGTTAATCTTCGGTTGAGGAAGAACAACCTACGAGAAAGCTGAGAATGTCAAATCGCTATATTCTCCCCTTCAATTAAAGTATGCATTGCGTAGTCTAGCTGTAAGATACAAACGGTTTGCATAGCATTAATGCAGTAAACAATGTCGTGGTTGATCTTCGAAATAAATGTCTAACGCTATATTTTGTAAGTAATTTACTTTATTCGAAACTTCCCAAAATAGATTTACTTCTCAGACTTTCAAAGGCACATAAACAAAGTGCTAATGATATACATCGGAGTTAATAGACAAAAGCTGAAGTTAAGACAAGAGAGAAGTTTACTGAATTCGATTTTAAACTGAAGCAATTTTACTCAACTTACAATGTTAAATGAACATCAGTGTTTCAAGAAATCCATGATGGCTCTCCTAAAATAGGTCGTAAAGATAAAAATTTCGTCAGCTATTCTTAGTGTTTCATTACAATTATGTATCTAGGAAATACACGGATGATTACTCACACGAGTACAGATTATATTTATCTTTTCTTGTATCGGCGATGGAGATACAATGGGATCTCTGAAAAGTTCCTGGCTGAGTTCTTTTACAGGGCCCGGAAAAACTGATGGACCGCTGCAATATGTATGTGAATCTGAGAGGGGAACATGTTGAATAAAATCATAATTAACTAATTCTCCTGTATTTTCTTTTATCCAAAGCCAGGAACCTTTCAGTCTCTTAAGTCTCTAAATGGCTTTGTATAAGATGCCATTGATATTTACTTTCAAGTCAACTCCAACTGGCGTAAAATTATCCATGGAGATCTGTCATTTATCGTCGGAAATTTTTTTCATATATCAAGGACTAAATTGCTCAACGTATCGTATTTTCAAAGACGGTTGTTTGTGATATGACTGCTGTTTCTTACAGAGGCGGTGGCTACTTACAGAATCTGTGCTTGATACACCAGAGATTTGATACCTTTAAGCGGCGAAGTAGAAGTTTAAATTCAAGCTGTAAACTGCAGCAGCAGAAAGAAGGGTTTTCTGGAATATTCTCTTAGGTTTCAGCCTTTCGTAACCCTACTCACTTTCTATTAGTATTAAGTGAAAACAAAGTTAAGGATAAATCAGATGTGTTGTGGAAACAATTTTAGTTTATTCACTAATATACAGCTAGCTTAAATACACAATATTTTCTCCCTTTTTTTACCGTTACTACCACAGGCTTTCTTCTATTGAAGAAAATATGTACATAGCCCTTCCAACGGAGTTCTCTCTTCTCATCGTCACCTATTCTATACTTCAACTCCTAGATCGTACACTATACACTTCATTTTATGTTTCTATATCAAAAATAGCATTTTTTGGAAATACCTGGACTTTCCGTTTCCCCCGTAGATAATGATCAACACCTATTCAAAGTGAGTATGATGTTTCATATGTTACCACTCACACCTAAAACCTTTCATTGGAGACCCAAGTGATATATGACTTCCCTGTTTCATTGCTCCATATCCTTTACTCAGAATCAAAGTAGCCCGGCAGTTTAATAAGAGATGTACCCGTGTCTTGCGTGAATACCCTGATATACTTCTTATATAGGGTATTCATAATACTTCGATCGATGCAGGTTAAATGATGTTTCACCACAACCTGACTCCCGCCATTTTCCAGAGGTATATTGCTTTCTGGTTAGACCAATGATTCTGAACCATTTTTTACGCCCGTGGATCCGTTTGATTCCTATTTTACTCAGGTGGAACCTCTTAGCTATTCGATGTTTCAAAAATTCTATTATATTTTTTGAATGAAATACTTTTAGGAATTGTAAAAAAAAAATGTCAAAATATTTTGTGTATTGTGAAAATTTAATACATTTAAAATAAATTTCAGCAAAATAATCTTATATGGACCCCCAAAGGTCGTATGAACCCCAGTTGAGAATCATTGATGGTGACATTAGAATCTGGACAATGTTTCAGTGAGACCTGCAACTGAATTTCTATTGCTGTGAGATTTCCCCTTCACTGCAAGCTTCTTTCATGCTGAAATGTTACACGTTTCTAGTTACTGATTTCTAGAAAAACCTTCAGGATTTTCGTCGAAATAAATGCACCGATGATTATTTGTTCCAAAGCTGTCAGTGTTTGGGTTTCTGATACGTTGGAGATGTTTTCACGAAGTCTTCTGCTAAGCCGGACCATCATGTTGCCTTCATGCAGTGCTGATGAACGTGGCAGACTTGGCTCTGGGACTTAACTCCGACGAACTGAAGATAATAAGAATCGATCACACTAGGATGGGGAGCATCAGCTGTTATAGAAAATATAAATCCCTACAATTAGTTTCAATTTTTGACACAAGGCCAGAAATTGTAGGTTAAGGTGCAGGTCGATTGCATCGAGCCCACTGATAAACTTGTCCCTATTTTAAAGACCCCGAAAGGATAAAAGACAGAGTCAACCCCGAAGGCATTTGCATTGAGAACGTAATGTGACAAGAAATGCCGCTAATTATTTTGTCCGGAGACAAATAACATTAACTTGAAGGAATAAAACGTTAAGAATGTAAGATACCACCTACCAAAATTATTGTAAGGCAAAACTAAACATGTATTTTTCTGTACGTATATATATGTTTTTAAAGTAAATGATGAAAATTGTTAGACACAAAAAAATGATTGCAACTTTTTTTTAGTTTTGCATAAAAAATTTCGTTATCCTATATGTCCTTTCTTTTATACCATAGTCCGCATAATTTATGGGAGATATTTGGCAGGTTTTCTGACCGGGCAGAAGGTTGCAATTTTGGACCCGGCGACTTTGTCTTTCGCACAGAATGTAGAGACAGACGAACCACCGCTAAGAATTTGAACCGATAGAATAAGTACTAGGCTTACAAAGAATAAAACCTGGGGTCGATTTGCTCGACTAAAAGGCGGTGCTCCAGCATGGCCACAGTCAAATGACTGAAACAAGTAGTAAAAAGAGTGAAAGAGTAAAAGAATATTTATAAATTAATATATTTACTCTTTTACTTGTTTCAGTAATTTAACTGCAGCAATGCTGGAGCACCGCCTTTAGTCGAGCAAATCGACCCCAGGACTTATTCTTTGTAAGCCTAGTACTTATTCTATAGTTTACTTTTGCCGAACCGCTAAGTTACGAGAACGTAAACACACCTGCATCGGTTGTCAAGCGATGTTGTGGGGACAAACACACACACACACACACACACACATACACACACACGCACACATATACATATATACGATGGGCTTCTTTAAGTTTCCATCTACCAAATCCACTCACAAGGCTTTGATCGGCCCGAGGCTATAGTAGAAGACACTTGCCCAAGGTGCTACGCAGTGGGACTGAACCTGGAACCATGTGGTTGATAAGCAAGCTACTTACCACACAGCCACTTCTGCGCCTATTTATTAATTAATATATTTATTTAGATAGCCAGAACGTTGAGTATCTATCTACGCAGATATCTCGTGAAATGTGTTTTGTTTACTTTGTCTTTGAGCTGTAGAATTTTGATTGCTTCTGTTTAATCAATAGACAATGCCGAGATAGGAACCGGAATCAAGGTGGCAAATTGCAGTCAGAAAAAAAATATTGTGAAAATAAATAAATAAATAAATAAGTAAATAAATTGAAACAATTTCAACAATAAAAGATAAAAACAAAATACAATTTGAAAACAAATAAAGCTCTAGAGGCACCTGTTAGTCTGCAGACGTATACACAAGTGCTTAAAGCATACAAATATATGTGTACACCCCCCCCACACACACACATACACAGACACACACACGTGCACACACGCACACACACAAACACACATGTATACATACATACATACATACATATATATATATATATATATATATATATATATATATATATATATATATATGCGTCATCCCATAAATAATGCAGTTTTTTTTTCAATTGCATGAACTAGAATTAGGAGGGGGACGGGATAAACTACCTGCATCAACTGGCTATAAAAGTAGGTAATAGTTTTACCTTTCTTGTTCTTGGTGCAAGTTTTGAAGAGTGCAGTTCGATTTCAACAGTTCATTTTCGAACCTATAATGGAAGTGAGAAAGGAGCATATTCGGCATATTTTGCGTTATGATTTCAATAAAGGCAACAGCGCAACGGAAAGTGCGAGGAAAATTAATGCAGCATATGTCGATCGGACAATAAGCGTAAGCCATTGTCAACAGGGGTTTCTGAAATTTCGCGAACTGGGAACTATTGCCTACAAAACGAACCTCATCCTGGAAGATCTGTAGAGGTCGGCGAGGACGTCCTACAAAGCTTGATGGAACAAAATCCCATCGTAACTATTCAAGAACTAGCAGAGAAGCTTGGATTTGGTTATTCAACCATACATCGACACCTGCGTAACATCGGAAAAGTCAGGAAATTGGGTTAATGGGTT
The DNA here is from genome assembly GCF_001194135.2 of Octopus bimaculoides. Taxonomy (NCBI): domain Eukaryota; kingdom Metazoa; phylum Mollusca; class Cephalopoda; order Octopoda; family Octopodidae; genus Octopus; species Octopus bimaculoides. The sequence continues at coordinate 19,424,696 of NC_068986.1, read as the reverse complement.
CCTCACAAACTCTGCGAGTGCAATCGTGCGCAGAGAGCGAATGTGCGCTCTTTGCAGTCACGTCTCTCGAGTGAGCCATTTTGGACCGAATAGTGACTGGTGACGAGAAATGGGTACCATGTAAAAATGTCAAGCGCCGAAGACAGCGCGTAGAGAAAGGAGAAACACCGGCACCTCAGATTAAAGAAGGTCTTCACCCACGTAGGGTTTTGTTATTTGTTTGGTAGGATATGGAAGATTAATTCCACTTTGAACTTTTAAAGCAAAACCACTAAACTTTTAAACCCAAACCGCACAACAACAAAGGAGATCTATTGGGAGCAGCTTGAGCGGCTGAAATCAGCGTTAGAGAAAAAAAACGACCGTTTTCAGTTTCAAGACAAAAGGTGTTTTTTTTTATCAGGATGATTCTCGGCCACATTCAGCGAGGATGACAACCCAAAGGCTGGAGCAGTCTGAATGGGAAACGATGCCCCACACACCATATTCGTCGGACATTGCTCTATCTGATTATCATTTGTTCGACAGTCTTCAAAATCATTTGGACGAAAAAAATATGAATTGTGTAGTTGAGGTCAGAACAATACCGGAGGAGTACTTTTCGTCACGGACAAGTGAATTCTGGAAGAGGGGCATTAAAAATCTATCAGATAGATGGGAGAGCATTGTAGAAAATGAAGGAGAGTGTATTTTAGACTAAAAACACAACTTTGTTTATTTTGATTTTGAAAAATAAAAGTATAAAAAACCGCATTAGATATATACATGCATATATACATGCATACACATACACATTCAAACGCGCGCACACACACACACACACACACACACACAACACAAATATATGTATATATATATGTATTATATATATATATATATAAAAATATATATATATGTATGTATGTATGTATGTATACATGTATGCAAAGTTATAAACACGTGAGAAATAGCTATCGGCACTATGTCAAGTTTAGAGATAAAGACAAACGCAAAATAATTCACACCACCACCACCACCACCACCAGTGGAGAAAAAAATACAAAACAATGGAATTGAAGAGATCGAGGTGAAACATTTTAATTCATCACAACTTCGTTCCACTTATAAAATGAAATGCCTAACGGGTGACCTAGTAATTATAAGAAACAGATAAATGAAATCTACGAGAATGAAAATAAAAAAACAAAACTAAATAAGACAATAAAGACAAAGAATGAAAAATAATATGTCCATAAATCACGACCGAATTTTCATGAAAATATGCAAGATTAAATAACGTTCTATAATTAAAATTTGATTTTTGCGAAATAATCACTCGTATCTATCGTCTTATTCAAGGAAGAGCGAAAAAATCCTTAAAAACTACAAGACCTGAAAAAACAGATAAATCGGTATGAAATAAATTGTGTTAAAACAAAATACACTTAACAATGGCGTACAACTTTTAACAAGGCTATGATAAATATTTAATTATACCCTGGGGAATTTTTTAGTGACAAATAAGTATATGAATCAAATACGATTTGAACTAAAAACGAAACAAATATATTTTGAGAAATATAAAAAAAAAAAAACCGACTCCAGTCGTATATAACTTATGTTTTCAGTCTGAATAACTATGTACACACAGACAAACAGACAGACAGACATACATACACACACAGGGAACACATGTGTAGCCATACATACGTACACGCACACAGGGGTATATATATATATATATATATATAT
>NC_068986.1:19419538-19422330 GCF_001194135.2 Octopus bimaculoides | reverse complement strand
ACACACACACACACACACACACACACACACACACACACACACACACACATCCACACACACTTCACTTCACCCCACATCTACACACACTTGTTGGTATAGCACAGGTTACCACTACTTTCACATGACTAAGGGAGCCTCTATCGGTTCGATATAATCCTACAATAATTGGACTCGTCTAAATAACAAATCACCCATCCATTGAGATTTGTGCGTCATGTCACATCTAAAATTAGAATGCCTGGAAAATGATGCGCTGGAATGCATTTAATTCTAGACAAAAATTGTATGTTCTAACCATGATAAAGAAACTAATGATGAAAATTAATGCACAATTTCACAAAAATTGTCCTGGTTTTGAGAATATTTTGACCTCAATGTTGAGTCTATTCGCTTTATCTCGTTGTTTGTGTCAATCAACTGATGCTCTACGAGTGAAAGTATCTCGGCTCAAATTAAAACTTTTCATATAATGTTTCATCGAAGGTAAAGGTTCATAATTTTAGGTGAGAGAAAACAAGCGAAAAAAGAAAAAAATTACAAGTCAAAAGAAAGAGGCAAGACTTTTTTGGGTAACGATATCCTTACAGGAGACGGTTGGTAATAAATTTCCCATTACTTTCGTCTTAACCTTTAAGAAGTAAAATGTTGTGAACCAAACAGTTTTCCTGAATCCATTCTTCGATATATTGTTGTGAAGAGAGGGTATTGAAATTTTTTTCATTGAGGCCATTGTTTAGGAAACCTGCTTTATAGCAGTGGGTTGCTTTGAAAAAATATTCATGGAGGATGTGCCTAGTTAGAAACTCTGTGTATTTAAAGCGCAGTGGATTTGATTATAATAGCAGAGACTTGCAGTAGACCTGAACGAACATTAAGTTATTCAATAGATTTTATGCCTTTGTAGTTTCGATATAAGAGGCAAAGATGACACCACAAATCCGAGAAACATTAAGTAATGTTGATTTTTTTTATTGTTGTAATTTAGTTCAACTAGTTCGGAGCAGCATCTTTGCCTCGCATTTTTCAATAGTATCGCGATGAAGGATAACACTTTATAATGGATCAGAATTTACTCAAGTCGGGGTCAGTTTCAAAAATGTATATCAGGCAGCAATTGGTTTTCAGAGATATTTCATAGATATTATTTTAGTGTTTACTACTAGATCGAGAATAAAGTGTGTGGCAAACGTGTCTCCTTGGTTAAGAGGCTAACTTCGTAAACATGTGGTATTGCGTTCAGTCTCACTGCATAATATCTTGAGCAAGTGTCTTCTACTAATACTCCGGACCGACTAATGACTTCTAAGCTGAGTTTGTAGACGGAAGAGGCCCGTCGTGCTTATATATATATATATATATATATATATATATATATATATATATATATATATATATAAAATATATAATATAGAGAAAAAAACCACAATTATTTAATTCATCCCTGAAAATCCACAATCACATATAGAAAAATAAGTTATATATATATAAATATAAATATATATGTGAGTGTATATATATATATATATATATATATATATATATATATACACTTTTCTTATACATATTTCAGTTACTTGAATGTCGGCCTTGCTGGAATGTCGGCCTTTAGTCGAAGAAATCGACCCCAGGCCCTATTCTATGTAAGTCTAGCACTTATTCTATCGGTCTCTTTTGAAACGGCTAGGTTTCGGGAATATAAACACACTAATATCGGTTGATACAGTATCTATTCTATACACATTTGTGTGCGATTAAAGGTATCGGTGCTTCTGTATGGTATGTTTATTTGTTTGTGCATATCTATGTTAATATCTTTCACCGAAATATATCGATGAACGATATAAGCATGGGCCAAAAAAAAAAAAAAAAAGGACCTCTTCAAACCATCGTGTTTTAGAGAGATACCCACTTGTCATCGTTTCAATATGCTCTTTAGAAATGTTAGGAATCACTGATTGATCCGTTAGAATCTTGTAACAACCAACACTCTATCGATCGTAAATTGTACTCTTAAAAAATAAATCGCATTTATATGTCCATAAACACATGCGCATAGAAAGCCAGACGCACGCATGCATACAGATACATAAATATAGCTACACACACACATACATCTATAAGGGTATGTAAAAGATCTAATTGTAGGAAGTAAGTAAGCTTCGAACAGTCAGTAGAAGATATAAAAGGCAACATGCAGGAACAATACTGATTTATTGCCATAAAAGGTTGTGGGTTTTTCTCATATCGATATTTGATAAGCTGAAAACAATTATTTTCTTATTTCTTTATTGCCCACAAGGGGCTAAACATAGACGGGACAAACAAGAACAGACAAAGGGATTAAGTCGATTACATTGATCCCAGTGCGAAACTGGTACTTAATTTATCGACCCCGAAAGGATGAAATGTAAAGTCGACCTCGGTGGAATTTGAACTCAGAACGTAACGGCAGACGAAATACCGCTAAGTATTTCGCTCGGCGTGCTAACGTTTCTGCTAGCTCGCCGCCTATTGTTTCTAGTCCACAGTTGGCGTGTAATGTTGTTATGTATATGAATAAAAATCCCAAATGAAGGAATGGTTACATATGTTTCCTAATTTCGAAAGTAATAAATACCCAACGGGGGGGGGGGTCGGGTGAGGGATTTACTCCACTCATGAGGCCGACGATACCTTAGTAAAATGAAGGTTGCATTGTCCTCAAGGGATCCCAAGTTAACTTGGGATCCCTTGAGGAGAATGGTAGGGGGTTTGATCGAAACTGAGTGGAAAACGGAGTGAGAGAACAAAGA
>NC_068986.1:19417793-19418531 GCF_001194135.2 Octopus bimaculoides | reverse complement strand
ATATATGCGTGTGTATGTGTATACGCACACACACATTCAATCACACATATACACACACACTCATATACACATATGTATATAGGCATACGCAAGATGTAAAAAAAAAAAACAAGAAGAGAGAAGGCGAGAGCATTATTGACGGAGTCTCTCTCATGTCACGATCCAACTTCCTTCTTCTCAGCTGACCTCGTTTTGTCGATGATCTTATACGATTATTGTGGTGGTCACTCTAGAATCGCTTGCCGAACATTTAGATCCGATTTGGACATCGGCCATATTACCGACAATAATTCTTAATGGAAATGAAAGTAATGCCAGCATTGCTAAAAACGTCATTTACGTCTTCACACCTACTTGATACCTTCGCCCTTCCCCTCTCAGCTATATTTTACTTGTTTATATTCTTACTTTTATCTAGACTTTGTAGTGTTTCGTCTCGTTATTTCGTACTTTCTTTCTGACAGTCAACCACCTTTGTTGCTTTGCTTCATCTTTGCTGTCTCTCTCTTTCTCTAAAGGTCTTGCACCCCCCCCCACACACAGACGTACGCATGTATGTATGTGTGTATGTATGTACGCATATATATGTGCAAGTATGTATGTTCTACTTTTGGATTCAATGGCTTCTGTTTTCTTAAAAACTTACCTATGGTTCTGTCTCCTCATCGGCTCGATTCTTACTCTGTACATACATAGATACTTATACATGTATAAATAAATATACATATATGGTATATA
>NC_068986.1:19414394-19417361 GCF_001194135.2 Octopus bimaculoides | reverse complement strand
ATATATATATATATATATATATATACACATATATATATACGTATGTATAGTCTCTGACTTCCTCTCCCTCTTTCTCCTTCTCATACGCATTTACTTATATAAACATAACTGCCAGGCTTTATCGCTTATCTAAGTATTCAACTGTTTATCTGTGTGTTTCACCAACCTTTCGCCCCTCTCTGACCCATTCTCTTTTTCTATGACCTACCTATCTATATATCTATGCTTCTATATGTATATTTATCTCTAAATCTATCCTGAATTTAGCTGTGATTTCTTTGAACATTTACATTTTTATTATATTTTCTCTACTTCAATCCTTCTTTCTATGCTTTTAACCTATCTTTCCACTTTTTTCTTTGCTATTTTTCTTCGATAACCTACATCTTGAACAATTCTTTTCGTCTTTCGTCTTCTTTTCTCTCTCTGACCGCTTGTTTATGAGTTTGTCTACCCATTTCCTCCTCTCTGTCTTCTTTTCCTTCTTTCATTTTATATCTCTCCCTATATTTATTTATCTAACTATTTATTTATATATGTATTAAAGTTTTCCATTTCGCCTCTCTTTATGGTCTTCTGTCTGTCGTCTCAATCTGTTTCACGTTCGCTTAATCATCCAATCCTTTATTTTATTGTTATAATGTCAATCTCGTCTATACATTATATTTACTTAAAAAATGCTTCGGCTCTGTTTCTTTTCTTTTACTTTTATGTATCCATTCAATCATTTATATATTCCTTTATTCATAACGACACACATTTAGAAATTTAGTTTACCTAGAACCATCTCAACATTAAATATATAACATATATTACAGCCAGAATAATACGTAGTGCTCCAAGCATTTATACTTCTATGAAATCCTCCACTAAAATCAGCAACAAAAGTATGTTGAAATGAGGAAAATTATTAAAAATACTTTGAGCAATGCAATTGAAAATTTAGGCAAAATATGTAAGGTGATAGCAATAAATGAAAATAAGAAAAAAATATTTTAATTTTTGACATATTTTTTTAATGCTCCCTCTATTATTTCGGGAAAGCTTCTCCTTAGCATGTATAAGGATAAGGCAATCTAAGATCCCGTAGAGAAAACTGTTATTCTCGGCGGGTCTTTCTGGCGTGTTACCTTTTTGACTTGTTTTTTAAAGAGAGCAGTATTGCACTCGTATTACCCGCTTCGAATTGAACGCTAGTGCATAGTGCAAAATATCCCTTCGTTCTATCTACAGTAAGGATACAATATTGTAACAGCTTAGTTTTCATAGTCCCAAATGAGTTCAATACCTTGTCGAAAATCTAAGGGTTCATTGAGTCGAAGATGTGGTTTTTGGTAAAAGGTCATCTTGTGAAAATCTTATTTGACAAAGCAGATGAACTCACATCACTGCAAGAAACTGAAATAAGGGAAACATTATAACACCCACCTATTCACCGGAACCAAACCCAGAGAAAGAGGCAAAGTAAATAAATGACCGCAGCCCCAAACCGAAATAAATAAAAAATTGAAATAAAGATATATGAAAAGCTGAAGACTCGCAAACATTGGTACATAATGTGACTCACAAATAATCTCTAGTAATCTACACCGAGTAATAAACAAACCAAACGACAAAAAATGCAACAGCAACAACAATAGTAATGGTTTTTCTTTATGTACTTAATATATTCAACAAAGAGACATACTAATTAATACGATTTCGAAAATCGGCTTCAAACTTCACGTCAACGAGGTTGTAAGATTTAAAATACACAGCTTGTACCTTTATTATGATTTTTTTACCCCTGTTTTTCAGCAGACACCGAAGCAAAAACACAGAAATTTGGTATAGGGTGATTCCGAAGATGAAGATGTTAGAGAAAGACGGTTCAATTGTCGACTGGGATTAGCTTTGGGTATGTGAAATGTAGCGGATATTGGTGCACCACAAAATGAGCTTACGAAAACCTTTACCAAAAATCTTTCCTCATATCCTTACTGTTTATAATTTGGGGAAGTAAAATCCCCACAACTCAATGTCTAAAAGAAATATTCAAGATGACTCCGGCTAGAAGGGTTTGAGCATTCTTCTGTTAGATAAGTGATTTGAACCATTTTACTTTCTCTATAGGCCAATTTGATTGCTATTCTCTTATGATGGGCCTTCATAGCCATTCGATGTTTAAAGACTAATTTTATATTCCAATTTTTTTTTGACACACTAACTTCTGCATTTTGACCTACATAGAATGTTCGAGAATGAATGCTAGCTATTTCTTACAACTAATACACCTAAAGCAAATTTTTCAATGAACCTCTTAAAGTACTGTTGTGCGTCCCCAGTTCACTATTTTGTTTGTATGGATCCCCGAAAGTCTTATATCGACCCCAGAGGCCACGTGAACCTCGGTTAAAAACCATTGTGATAGATCAACGATGGCCTGGAGCTTTCCATACATTTCTATCACGAAAAAGTAAACAGAGGAGACATAAACATAATTACATTCAAAATCTCGTCTGCACACCTTCACACAATAATCACAACACTCAGTCACTCATATCCACCTACTGAGAGCAACTATCTCCATCATGAATAGACCATACGTAAATGGTAGATGTATTGGCAGATATTTCCAAGCAGGATTTTGATTGGCATATTCCAGTGATGAATTTCCATATATCAATCTCACTCATATATACATATATATCATTCAAAGATTTAACAAAAAACTAACAAACGGAAAGTTTGACACAAACATAACAAACAGAAAATTCGCAGCTACATCCTCATCCGTCAATGTCCATTTAGATGTATGTATGCATGTATGCATGTATGTATGTTTGTATGTATGTATGTATGTAAAGCCATCTATCTATCTATCTATCTATCTATCTATCTATCTATCTATCTATCTATCTATCTATCTATCTATCTATCTATCTATCTATCTATCTGTCTATCTATCTATCTATACTTATATATATA
>NC_068986.1:19410980-19412363 GCF_001194135.2 Octopus bimaculoides | reverse complement strand
ACACACACACACACACACACACACACACACACACACACACACACACACACACACACACACACACATATATATATATATATATATTCGTATATACCACTTCGATCAACCAGATGCTGCGGTATTGGCCGAGAAGTAACATCTATTACGGACGTACGCTTTACGCTATGAACATCGGAGGGGTAGAAAAAATTCGCCGCATCAGCGACCAACGAAAATCCTACATATGTTCGCAGCTAATTTGCAGAGAACCGTACAGAAGTTAAGGTTCTCCAAAATAAAACAGAAAGAAAAAAGGAGCAAACTTATTAGCATTTTCCAGATAGAATCGATCTGATAAACAGTAAAATATTTGCAAAACATTTCAGGGATTCGCCATATGAGTTTCTTGGGTTAACATATACACAGAATCACATACATTTTGAATACATGTGCATGTATACACATAAACACATAATCACCTTTGTGGTATTGGGACAGATGCACTCATGGGTTGAAGCTTATTCGCCCGCACACAAGTGCGCACGAAACACGCATACACACACATACCACACACACGCATAAGCACACACACACACACACACACACACACAAAGTATACATACATCATCTAATTTAGCTAACCACAAACTCCATGAGCTGTCTTGACATAAAAAAAAGCCTTGTCATTTTGTTAGTGATCGGTTTGAATTCTGCAACAAAAAATTTACTCGTAAAATACATTTCGTCAAAATATACATACATGAATTTTGGTTGTTTATTCCTTATGCTGAGACAGACCACTTCTTGTGCTTACACCTTAGATCTATCATGGCGTCTAATGAGGCCTTTTAAACCACGCTATGTTTTGAAAAAGACACCCATGGAAATTGCATATCTGCTTTGGACCACCAAGAGTTGCAATCAAGTTCTCATCTTTGTGGATCTTAAAATATTAGATTTGCAGAACGTATGGCATACAAAAGCATTGACAAGTATGCACAGATAGATAGGCAGAATAGTTGTTGGAATTTCGTTTATCCTTAGTCTGCAAACATACACACACACAAGCACACACATATATAGATACATTGTTACATATCTATACACACACACACACACACACACACACGCACACATATATATATATGTTAATAATTATATACATAATTTTATAATAAGGGATTTGCTATAAGCCTCTCCATGTGCTAGAAAAATAGACGCCAAAAGACACTATTGCCACCTCAAAAACTCCGCGTGGAGAGGCTTATAGCCAGTCCCTTATTATATGCATGTATATAATTATTAAAATATTTGTAAAATTTACCTACGAGATTTTATTTCCGCGCTGCTCCCCTGGTAAATCCATAAATGATTTTTTACCCTTTATTATAAATAATATATATA
>NC_068986.1:19405186-19410909 GCF_001194135.2 Octopus bimaculoides | reverse complement strand
TTGATTTCCTCACTCTGAATATATGTTTGAAGTTTTGGTGTGACGTTCTCTCAACCTAGCGGTTCGGTAAAAGTGATCAAAAAGTACCAGGCATGAAAAAGAAGTACAGGGGTCATTTGATTTGATTAAAAAGGCAAGGTGAGGCTGCAGCATGGCCGCAATCTTATAACTGAAACAAGTAAAAGATAAAAGATACACACAAACACACACACACACACACGCGTGCGCAAACACACATGCATATAAAATAATGAAATAATAAATGTGGCTAGAAACAGTTTCAAACCAAAAGTGAAATAATTGACTCATTGGGCTGCTGCCACGTTGGACAATAGCTCAAAGAGAATTACTCCAGTAAATAAATCCTGGAACGTATTTTTGAAACCTGTAAACTATTGGTCTCCAGACTGAACCACTTCCGGTTGTGATATTTATTATTTATCCATTAGTCATGTTATCATTACATAAAAAGTTATTGGTACTGGCTAATGAAAGTTTACAGGTAATTCTTATATCTATTGACAATGTTTTATATGTATTTACAATTCGGATGGCCACCCTATGCGTTCCCTATTGCTCACAGTCCTTATTTTTGAAGAATGGATGAATCATTAAATCTGGATAATGTGTAAATGTGTATTTCGCTGACGATGGATTACAGTTTTAAAAGAATAGTGTGTTGCTTCTCAAAAAAGAGTGAAGGACAAAACATAACCACAACACTACACACACACATGATAGGCTACGATACAGTTTCCTTCAACCAACTCAACTTCATTCACAAGGTGTAAGTCCGCTTGTGGCTCAAGTAGAAGATACATACTTAAGGTGTCGTGTAGTAGAACTGAACGTCAAACTGCATCGATGCAAAATGAGCTTCTTAACAACACAACCATCCCTGAAATTATATTTATCTCTTTATTGCCCACAGGGGTCTACATATAGAGGGTTCAAACAACGACTGACAAAAGGATTAAGTTGATTACATCAACCACAATGCGTAACTGGTACTTATTTAATCGACCCCCAAAGGATAAAAGGCAAAGTCGACCTTGACGGAATTTGAACTCAGAACATAACGGCAATCGAAGTACCGCTAAGCATTTCACCCGGCGTGCTAACGTTTCCGTCAGCTAGCCGCCTTTTCCCTGAAATTACATTAATGTATTATGACTTAAAAAAGATAGTTTATATTTTAGCCACAGCAAGAGTGTCGATACCAACAGGCAATATTTATGTCAAATTTCTCACATATTAATTTGGTATTATTAGTTTGTTTGAAGGTGGCGAACTGGCAGAAACGTTAGCTCACCGGGCGAAATGCTTACCGGTATTTCGTCTGCCGTTACGTTCTGAGTTCAAATTCCACCGAGGTCGACTTTGCCATTCTTCCTTTCGGGGTCGATAAATTAAGTACCAGTTACGCACTGGGGTCGATGTAATCGACTTAATCCCTTTGTCTGTCCTTGTTTAACCCCTCTATGTTTAGCCCCCTGTGGGCAGTAAAGAAATAAGAAACGTCGGCACACCGGGAGAAATGCTTAGCAATATTTCGCCCGCCTTTACGTTCTGAGTTCAAATTCCACCGAGGTCGATATTTGCCTTCCATCCTTTCGGGGTCGATAAAATAAGTACCATTTGCATACTGGGGTCGAGCTAACCACTCGACTAGTCCCCTCCTCCAAAATTTCAGGCCTTGTACCTATAGTAGAACTGATTATTAATTTGTTTGAAGGCAGAAACGTCCATACGCCGGGCGAAATACTTAGCTGTATTTTGTCTGTCGTTACGTTCTCGATCAAATTCCGCCGAAGTCGACTTTACCTCTCATCCTTTCGGGGTCGATAAATTAATTACCAGTTGTGTACTGGCGTCGATGTAATCGACCAGACCCCTCCCGCCCAGTTTGGGCCTTGTGCCCCCATTAGTTTCTTTGTAAAAATGATAGTGCAGGAATACATACATTGCAGTAATGCTACAAACTTAAAACTTCATTGCCATCGTCAACGACATTTTTATCGTCGTCGTCGATCTAGTGTGAGTAGTTGTTCTTTTAGTCGCTTTCTCCAAAGATAATCTTGAAGTAGAATCTCTACGGTGAAAGATCATCCATTTGTAACCATTCCGTCATTTAAGATGTCTGTGAGACCAGATTATTTAAAATTTATTCGCGTTATTTAACAGGCGGGGTATAGTTTGAAAGATAGTTTTCCTGGGTTTGTATAAATTCCTTGTAAATAGATTTTTACACCTCAGTATACTAAATTTCTCCACCTTGCAAAACCCCCATTCTATAAATTTGTACTAGTATATAAATATGTACTACCCCCCTCCCCCCACACACCAATGCTATGCGCGGAGTTTCGTTCAATACTGATGCAGAATTGAGAGCTTGGTTGGATCAATTTTTCGAGTCGAAATCGGGTGAGTTCTACCAACGAGGTATTGAAAATCTTGTTGAAAGTGGGGAAGAAGTTGTAAACAACAAGGGTGAATACATTATTGATTAATTAGTTGTTATTTTTTATTAAACCTTTTGAAAAATTTAAATAAAAAAAAACAGCGGGAACTTATTTGCCAACCCAATATATATTTGTATTTATGCATCTATTCGATCAATGGTTAATTTGGGGTCAAACTCTGATATTCTTTTTAAAGAATGGACAAGGTACCGAGCTGGTAGACTCGCTAGCGCGCCGGTTAAAGGGCTTCGCAGCAATTCGTCTCTCCTTACGTTCTTTGCGTTTCATCCTCTCATAGCCGATAAAATAAGTACCAGTTAAATACTGAGGTCGATATAATCGACTTAGCTCCTTCCCGAAATTTCTGGCCTTGTTCCAAAATTTGAAACAATTATTATTAGAATCATTATTATTGGAAATACGGTGAGCTCGCAGAAACATTAACACTGTGGCAAAATGCTTAGCGGCATTTCGATGACTATTATCGTGGTTTATCTACTCTGTTTAGTACTACATAAACTCATTCATGATTCTATATGTTCCAGCCGTGACCATTTCGTCAAATCATTTTGCACAGCGTATTGCATGGACTACATTGTTTCTTTTAAAGACACAAAGTTTAATTTGAGGGGAATTTTACTGTTATTTATATCAGAAAGTCGATTAGAATCCACACAGAGGCTTACTGAAAAACCACCGTTTATCTTTTTTTCTTTTTGCACTGCTTGTAGTCTTTTTTGTTTCCTCGTTATGGCGGCAAGAAAATTACGACATCTTTATGAGACATAAATATATCTGAAAACGAACTAGTATTATCTGATGACCAAAATCGACGCAAATAAAAGACAAACATTGTCATTTTTCAATGAGATATCTTCTATTGCTTGTTTATTTGAAGATTATTTGATACCTAGATTAAATATCAATAATAAAACATAAGAAAAGGAGTGGCATGATCTCGAATAAAACATCATCATTTACAGGTCACCTCAATGTGGCCGGAAGTGAAGCTAAGCAATTTGGAAAATACACAACGCCAACAACTCCAATAATAACAACGACAACAACAACAACAACAACAACAACAACAACAACAACAGCAACAACAACAACAAAAACAAAGACAACGACAATGACAACAACAACAACAACAACAACAACTACTACTACTACTACTACTACTACTACTACTACTACTACTACTACTACTACTACTACTACTACTACGGCCGCTGCTGCAGAACTTGCTATAAAATATCTGGGAGTTGTGCTGCACCTTAAACGTTTTCTTCTCAATGTTGTTCAGCACTAACACAATATAGGATCGCAAACTGCTTGCCTGGCTTAGAATCAGTATTTCTCGATAGCAATCAAAATTAAATACTTATTGTTGTTATTGAGATTTTATCTGTTTAGCTTCAGGTCAACCGCAAAGGATTTTTAACCATGATCGAATGCATTTCGGCTATGACCATTCCTTACTTTAATTTCAGATATTATTTAGCTAGACCGATATTTAGCTACATAGACTACATATTTAGCTACATAGACTCTGTTTTTAAATATCACATTTATTGCTTTGTAGTGTATTATGTTGGGTAGCAAATACAGATTTCCTCAAACGTCTGAAAATAATTACTAATAATGGAATGTCTTGAATACATCATCAGATGTATGTATCCTAATGCTACCGACGTACTATGTATGTGTGTGTATATTTGCATGTATATATGTGTGTTCTTGTATGTATATATGTGTGCATATATCTATGCGTGAATATATATATGAATCTCTCTATTTACATACCTACATATGTGTGTGTGTGTGTGTGTGTGTGTGTGTGTGTGTGTGTGTGTGTGAGTGTAATCATTACATCATAAAGAAGAATGGAGAAGTATACGTCTTCAAAATTTGTTTATTACAATATTATTCTCAATGAATTCAAATTAGATTCCAATCCGACACGTGTTTCTGCTGCATAAGTGTCTTAACATCTTTTGAGGTAGCGTTTATGTGCATTATATATATTTTATGATTTTACTTCTACCAGGCGATTGTTCAGTTGTGAGAACTCAATGAACTATTGCTTCAAAATAAATCTTTAGACAGAGTGTGATATTAATGAATAAATGATAAAAAGAAAAATAGTCACTTCATGACTTTGATTAGCTGAGTTCTGTTTCAGCTATGAGCAGCCATACTGTCAGTACTGAGTGCTTGAGCTATTTCACATCGGTTCTTCAATGCCATAAAAATGAGGTGATGCTACACAACCACACAGCTCTCACTGCAGTGCTTATAACAGAAATAATTACATGCTGACTGTAATCATACAGCTTCTATATTTCTGCCATTCATTTGTTAATATGTTTAAAAATACAAATATGGAACACTCATATAAATTTGAAGGCGTCCTCTAATTTCCAATTAGCGAGCTACGTAGAAACTACTTACTGTCTATTGACTGCACTGTACGGCTACTGCAGCAAAAGAAATCGGATAAATTCATATCTGTTGTTTGCCAGGTAACGCAGAGTTCTATACGCGAGTGCTATCACGAGTGTTATAATATATCATGTTCCTCTATTTCAATGATGTTTAGATTTACTTATTTAGTTTCTACACACATACACATGGTTAATCGTTATATATGTATGTACGTATATATATATATATATATATATATATATATATATATATATATATACATACACATATTTACTTTTCGGAAGACAACATATCTGTATATGTATGCATATATATATATATATATTTATATTTATATATTTATATATTTGATCCTTTATATTGAACACTCAATATTTCATCTACATTCAATACTTTCTTTCATGGTGCCATCCATTTTTATTTTATTTTATTTTATATTGTATATTGTATATTCCATATTCTATACCCCACATTAGTTCTGCAGGAATATAAATAAAACATAAAAAACAGACAGTGTTGGAACTCTTTTAAGCAAAATAATATATATATATATATATACATGTATATATATTATGTAATATATATGTGTATATATAAAAATATATGTAATACATTTCTGGACATGCCCACGGTCACTCGGAGAGCTACTGTCACTAGCTACGCTGATGACACAAAACTATCTCAGGCAATAAAGAATCCTGATGATATCATAAGCCTGCAGAATGACCTAAATGCAATATACAAGTGGGCAGAGCAAAATAATATGCAGTTTAATGCAACAAAATTTCAAGTACTGCGCTACAAGGCCACAAG
>NC_068986.1:19404484-19405142 GCF_001194135.2 Octopus bimaculoides | reverse complement strand
CCCCCCCAACTGGCATACACAGGACCTGGAGGTACTGCAATCCCAGAAACCCAAACAGTAAGAGACCTGGGCATCAACATGTGTAATGATGCATCATTTTACATGCACATTGTCAAGTTGACAGCAAAGTGCAAACAACTGGCAGGGTGGATACTTTAATGCCCTGCCAAAACAATTGAGAGACCTGCAAGACATGGATATAGAGGTCTTCAAAACAAAACTCGACACTATCCTCTCCACGATACCAGACGAACCAATGGCTCGAAATGAGACACAGTTGAGGGCAGCGATGTCACATTCTCTTATACACCAGATGTGCCATCAAAACTCTTGATTGGACCATATCGAGTGGAGGAGAAGAGCCATGCAAGGAACCAGAAGAGAGCACAGCATAAAGACGGAAAGTCATGGTGGTGATCCAGCAT
Source organism: Octopus bimaculoides (assembly GCF_001194135.2). Taxonomy (NCBI): domain Eukaryota; kingdom Metazoa; phylum Mollusca; class Cephalopoda; order Octopoda; family Octopodidae; genus Octopus; species Octopus bimaculoides. The sequence continues at coordinate 19,404,717 of NC_068986.1, read as the reverse complement.
GACCGCAGCCACTTGGCTAAAACGCATCAATAAATAAATTTGCATATACATGTATTTATATGTATGTATACATATAAATATACAACATATACTTATAACACAAACTCATACACAAACACGCATATATATATATTGAACTACAATCACGCATATACTGTTTATATATATATACATGTATGTATATGTATGTATATATATGTATATATGTATATACATACATATATATATATATA
>NC_068986.1:19404020-19404474 GCF_001194135.2 Octopus bimaculoides | reverse complement strand
TATATATATATATATATATATATATATATATAAACACCTGGAAGTTAAATTGTCATATAAGTATTTGTGTATCTTGGCATATCTCTCCATCAATCTCTTTATCTTTTTTCTCCCACACTCTCTTGCTGTATGTAAGTCCGTATGTATGCGTATAAATGTGCCTATATCTATCTTTCTGCCTGCCTATCTGTCTGTCTATCTATCACATCACCCATCTATCTAATTCCAATTACCATTTGAGCAAAAAAACTCGGTTTCTGCTTAATTGTATCAACCACAACCTTAACAACAAACTCAACAACATTTGTTAAATTTCCCATAACCAACACCGCGGATATCTCTCCATTTTTCGCTTGAAATAACTCTAAATTATTGTTTGTTTTATCATACTATTTCAGTTTTATTCAGTAGAATTTTAAATTTCCAGTCATTCTGTGTTCATTTGTTATTTTTT
>NC_068986.1:19400657-19403433 GCF_001194135.2 Octopus bimaculoides | reverse complement strand
CTAATATTATTATTATTATATATATCTGTGTTTGTATGTACACATATATATATATGCGTGTGTGTGTGTGTGTGCTTGTTTGTGTATTGTGTATATCTTTTTTATATGTTTGCTGGTATGTTGTCTTTTAAAAGTCAGTTACTATTAAAGATGTCGATGAATATGTAAGGTAAAAAAAAAAAGAAAGGAGAAATTATTATCGACAACAACAAAAGAAACAGCAACAACAACAACAACAACAACAGCAATAATCGAAATTCAAATATAGCCAACAACAATAAGAAAGCAACTCAACTTAAAGATATTTCGAAGTGTGATACGCACAGATGGATCACTATACGATGCAATAAATTACCAATGTGTGAGTTCCTGGATCGCATCTTGACGATAACGTTGCCTGGCATGACATTGCTTATGTGTCCATGTTAATCAAATGTCCTTATCGAAGTAAACCGTCCACATTTTATGAAAACTCAGTTTATATTGTGAAAGTTCAGGAAATATATTAAGCATCAATATTCTCGAAATTGTGCAGTGTATTATCTTCGGTTCATTTTATTTTATTCTGTATTAAAGAATTACGATTGGTGCATAATCAAGTCGATGGTTCCTGTTTCCAATGGGTCAGTCGCTGGTTCAATGAATTTCTGTTGGCGAGATTGTGACAAGGAAGTACCTATTTCTATGTTGTAGAAACAGTTCAAGATGTATCATTCGTCAGACATTGTTAGTTTACTCCCCCGTTTTATGACCGACATACGTCAACGAAAAATACACATGCTCAATTACCATTACAATTGATACATACATATACACATACTCACGCACACATACATAATTATACACTCATACACGCACAGTTATGTGTGTATATGTGTGATATTTATGAATTGAGGTTTAGTTAGTCAGCCTGATATACGAGGTCTGATCAATAAGTATCCGAACTGTTGCCATAGTAACGAATCTAAAGAACACAGAGTAAAAACCCTTGGCAACGATTGACTTTAAACTCTGTTGTGCGTTCGTAATAAGTTTTAACGTTCAAGCTCACTTCCGCTGTTTACAGCAGTGCTTGGAAGGTAGGTGTGTAGCGTGTGATCGTCGTATTGACCACGACAGAGAAAGTTGTCATGGTGAAACCCGCTCAGAGACCTATGCAAGGTTGCAGAAAGTATATGGAGAGGAGTGTATGAGCCGCACACGTGTGTATGAGTGGTTCAGACGTTTCCAAGATGGCTTGAAAAATGTCGATATTGACGAACGTTCTGATAGACCCACAACCAGCAGAACTGAGAAAAACATCACAGAGGTGCATGCAGATGTGAGGAGAAATCGTCAAAACAGCATCCATGAGTTATCAGAGGATGTGCAGATTAGTTACGGTTCAGTTCAGTCCATTATCACTGAATATTTGGATTTTGAGACGCGCGTCTGTCACTTTTGCTTTATAGATCCCGAAAGTGGGAAAGGCGGAGCCGACTTCGGTGGAATTTGAATTCAGGACGCAAAGACGGACGCAATGCCGCTAAGCATTTTGCCTTACATGCTAACAGTTCTGCCAGCTCGCTGTCTCAATTTCCTTGATAATATTAGTTTACCCTAAAAGGCACGGAATTGGCAGAATCGTTAGTGTACCGGACGAAATGCTGCTAGTTCACCTGAGTTAACCTTCTGCCGAAGTCGATTCTGATTTACATTCTTTCGGGGTCGAGAAAATAAGCATCACCTGCATGTTGGTGTCGATGTAAACGACTTAACCCTTACTCTGAAATGCCTGACCTTGTGCTAAATGGAAACCTTTATTAATTTACCAACTGAGATGAGAAACCTCTGCTCTGAAGATAGCTGTCTATCGTCATATCGACACGAAATGTGTTATTCAGAGTGACGATAACATGAAAATCACCAACAAAATAGTAATTTATTGGTATAGAGAATGGACACGAAGAAAATGACATAATGTGACGTTGTAAAAATGAATGATACAAATTCGAGAGAGAGAAAGGGGTGAGACTGATAGGGAGATCGCGAATGACTGAGAAAGAGAGAGGGGTGGGGGAGAATTGAAGAAAAAGAGATAACGTGGCTATCGAGTCGTAGAAATAGTATGATACTGATACTTGGTGATAGAGAGATTGAGAGAAATACGGAGAGGGAGTTAACAGAATAAATAGATGGAACAGAATGTAAATATAAAAGAAAGAAAAAAAAAACAAAAAAAACATGGCGCTATACTGAATCAGCGACTGAAGGAAAGAAATCAGTAGAGCGAGCGAAAGAAAGAGAGTGAAAGTGTGTGTGAGTGTGTGTGTGTTTGTGTCCGAGAGAGTGAGAGAGACAAAAAGAGAAATAGGGTGATAAGGCGAGTGAATATGAGGAAGAAGTGACCAAAAAATTGTCACACTGATATATATGGGTAGACAAATATATATATAGATTGAAAAAGATATAGAAAAAAAAATTGGAAGAGAGAAAGAAAGAAGACAAAAAATATTTACAAAAATATATTAAAAATAAGTAGTAAATCCGTTATTATCAGCCGCTTTCTCAAAACTTCTCATAGTTCATTTGATTGATTTCGTATTTATAGAAGCGCATCGGATATCCGCCATTCTGACTTCACATTGGTGACCTTCATCCTACCCCAGATTCACAGTCAATAGACAGACAAGTAACGGGTTCTGCCCCGCCATTGCAACTTGTCAGGATTTTCACATCGTTGATTCATTTCTCCAAACGAAAAAAAAACCTAAAGAGAATGAATTGATATTTTTAT
>NC_068986.1:19397114-19399219 GCF_001194135.2 Octopus bimaculoides | reverse complement strand
GAATTTCACTGGAAAAGAAGATATAAGGTTTGCCAGGTTTTTGTCTCTCTCACCAAGGTCATCAGCTGTCGAACGCCGACGAAGGGAAATAACCCTGAAATCCGGATACGTTCGTGCTGCTGGTCGAGGTGAGAGGGATAACTCCCTTGGCAAACAGGACACAGTCGTGTGTCGATAAGCCAGCTGGAGGAGATGTCCTCCTGGGGCTAAAAGCAACAGTAACATCCACCCCTAGGGGTCAGCCACACTTAAGTGGCAATATACTACACTTTATCGTGCAGTTACTGTTAATACTTCATTTAGAGAATTAACATTGCTTATATATATATATATATATATATATATATATATACACATGCTAACATAAATACCTACATACAAACATTGTCATATTGTCATACCTACATTTATACTTACATGAATAAGTACAGTCACGACCTCCCAGTCTTTGTCCCACTATTTTGTCCCAGTATTAGTACATAATTTTTGTCCCGAAATTTTGAGGGAGAGGGTCAGTCGGTTAGATCGACCCAGGATGTAACTGGTACTTAATTTATCGATCCCGACAGGATAAAATGCAAAGTCGACCTCGGAAGAACTTGGACTCAGGACCTGAAGACAGACGAAGTACCACTAAGAATTTCGCCCAAACAAGTGAACGAAATTGGGCAGACAAAAATGAAAAGCTGAGAAGACGTATTGTGTAAATAAAATAAAAAAATCCAGTATTAGTACATACATTTTTTATGTTGATTTAGCTTGATTATTAATTTATGGACTGCTTGGATGCTTACGGTCTTATTCAGATGGTATGTAATGCTTTTAATCGAACAGAATAAACATCATCGAAAGAGACGGAAAACCATTAGATTTATTCTGCTTTACCACAAACATATACACACGCATAAAAAGATCACAGGCGGGAGTGTATGTAAGGTAGATATGATTGCATATAAAAGCATATATATATTTGTGTGTGTGTGTGTGTGTGTGTGTGTGTGTGTGTGTGTGTGTGTGTGTGTGCGTGTGTGTGTATGTATATATGTGTGTGTGCATGTAAGTGTGTCTATATTGGTGTGTCTGTGTTTCTCCACCCAAATCACTTAACGGATGCTGGTGTGTTTACGTCCACGTAACATAGCGGTTAGAGGCTTAGAAAGAATATGTCATGGTGTCGATTCGCTCGACTAAAACTGGTGCTTCAGCATGGCCGCAGTCAAATCACTGAAATAAGTAAAAGAATGAAATAAAAAAGAACAATTTATTTTCTACTTTAGGCACAAGGCCCGAAATTTTGGGGGAGAGGGTCAGTCGGTTAGATCGACCCCAGGATGTAACTGGTACTTAATTTATCGATCCCGACAGGATAAAATGCAAAGTCGACCTCGGAAGAATTTGGACTCAGGACCTGCAGACAGACGAAGTACCACTAAGAATTTCGCCCGGAATGTTAACATTTCTGCCGGCTCGCCGCATTATGAAAAATATATTAAGACACTTTTCTAGTTTCCTTGACCGTCAACCAAATTGAATAGAGTCTTCCTATAATATCACAAGTATTCGAGGCGGCAAGCAGGCAGAATTGTTGACATGCCGGACAAATAAAAAAGTTTCTATCAACCAATGCAGTGTGAGCTCTCGTTTTCAACGTTCGAAATTTATGTATACATATACGTGGCGCGGCTGTGAGGTAAGAAGTTTGCTTCACAACCACAGGGTTCCGGGTTCAGTCCCACTGCATGGCATCTTGCGCAAGTGTCTTCTACTGTGATCCCGGGCCGACCAAAGCATTGTGAGTGGATTTCGTAGACGGAAACTGAAAGAAGCTCGTCGTGTATATAATTGTATGTATATATGTGTATGTGTGTGTGTGTTGTTAACATGAATGTGTTTTTGTGTCTGTATTTCTCCCCTCGCCATCACTTGACAACCGAACCGGTTCGGCAATCGAACCGACAGAATAAGTACTCGCCTTACAAAGACTAAGTCCTGGGGTCGGTTTGCTCGACTAAAGGCAGTACTCCAGCAATGCCGCTGTCAAATGACTGAAAAATGTAAAATAATAAAGGAATATATACATACATACATACATACATACATATATA
>NC_068986.1:19395336-19396994 GCF_001194135.2 Octopus bimaculoides | reverse complement strand
ATATATATATACATATATATATGCATATGTATATGTATGTATACACATATATACATTGTGTATGTTTATATCTCTATCTATTTCCCTATCTCTCTCTCTCTGTATGTATGTATATATGTATGTATGTATGTATGTATGTATATATACACATATATATGCATGCACAGGCATACGTTTATGGCTAGATACGAACGTACATACGTATTATATTTTCTCATATTCGAAATACACATCCAAACATACGAAATCATTTGAAAGAAATGTTTTTGTTACAGACTATTCTCTCAGAGAGTTATTAATAATTTAAACTACTATTGATTTTTGAATAGCATTGAATTCATCTAATTTATCAATATTCAAATATACCGAAAACAATATATTCTTGTGGACAGTTTATGCTAGCCTTATTCATACGACTTTTGAATTATCGGACGAACCTCGTATCACAACCGCGTCATTATTCTATCGAAGAAAGTTATTGAAATCTCGCCTATTTTGTCTATATAAATATATATTGGCATCTTTGAACAATATATTCATATGATAAAATATCTTTTAGTGAATATATCTCATATGTTTCAAAGTGGCGGTTTACAATCAAAGTTCAATGTTGTATGTCTTTCATGCTATGACTATCTATGTCCAAAGGATCGTTGATTAAACGCTAAGAGTGTTACTGGTTGCAGTAATATTATAGTAACATTTGTCGTGTCATGAATCCAAGGTATGTAGGAAACGTATCAGGAAAAAATTTCATCGAGAAATGTATTCATTTTAATATGCAATTTTATTGTTTCTCCTCCTCATCAACAACACCTCGACTGGCATTACTCTCCCAATTTCCAGCAGACTATTACAAAGTTTCTATAGAGTTTAAGTGGGGTGGGGGTGGGGGGGTCACAACACTCCATTGAACGGGACCTCTATTTCAGTGCTATTAATTTTTACAGCTGAACGAACTGGAGCATCAGGAAAGGATGCATTTCACTCATGAACTTACGCCAAGACTAGTTCACGTATCGAAACCATATTCATGCGATCGTGCGTACAACGCCTGTTTCTCGAAGCCACATACTTCCGACCTTTTTATATTTATTTCTTTATTGCCTACAGGGAGCTAAACATTAAAGGTGACAAACAAGCCCAGTGGAAGGGATTAATTGGATTACATCGACCCCAGTGCATAACTGGTAGTTATATAATCGACTCCGATAGGATGAAAGGCACAGTCGACTCAGTGGAATTTGAACTCTGAACTTAACGGCAGACGAAATTCCGCTAAGCATTTCGTCCGGTGTGCTAACGATTCTGACAGCTCACCACCCTCCGACCATTTTATATTTGTGCTCATTAAATTAGCAAGATATTTCTATATAGGTTTCTGGCACCAGAAATTTATTAAGTATATGTTTGAACAACATTAAACCTTTCACCACAAGTTTCTCTCACTCTTACTTCCTGTTCCTGTTGTGCCTGTAATTCAAAGGGTGAGCCTTGTCACACTGTGTCACGCTGAATATCCCCAAAGAACTACATTAAGGGTACACGTGTCTGTGCACGTTAATCTCACGAGCAGGCTGTTCCGTTGATCGGATCAACTGGGACCCTCGTCGTCGTAAGCGACGGAGTGATAACAACAACAACAACAACAATATATA
>NC_068986.1:19394273-19394730 GCF_001194135.2 Octopus bimaculoides | reverse complement strand
GTACTTCTTTGCCCCTCCTGTACGTGCTTCACAGCGTTCAAGACATACACACTTCACGACTGGCTGTACAGCCTTTTTGTTTGTTTATTTCACAGTTTCGTTTTCCTGTCTTGTTTTCCGTCCGCCACTACCTTCCACGAAAACAATTTAATTTGTGTTCGTGGGAAGAACCATTTTAACGATGCGTACTTAATTCTTCGAAACGCCGGAGTTTTAATGGTGGCAGCTGATGAAGTGCTGCTTAACACACCTAAAACAGCTAGACTACCTCTGTTTATATGTCTTGGGAGATTCTACTTCTTCGCCTGGGGGCCTCGACACAACACATGCACACATAAATATATATTGATTTATATATGAATAAATATAAACAAGTAAAATATAATGTTTGTGTATATGTGTGTATGTATGTATGTATGTATGTATGTATGTATGTATGTATATATGCATATACATA
>NC_068986.1:19394082-19394263 GCF_001194135.2 Octopus bimaculoides | reverse complement strand
ATGTATATGCATATATACATATATATACATATATATATATATATTTATACATATATATGCGTATATATATATACATATATATACATATATATATATATGTATGTATATATGCATATACATATATATATATATATATATATATATATATATATATATATATATATATATATATATATATATA
>NC_068986.1:19392818-19393495 GCF_001194135.2 Octopus bimaculoides | reverse complement strand
TATACACACATATATATATATATGTGTGTGTGTGTGTGTATGTATGTATGTATATATATATAAATAAATAAATAAAATCATTTATACTTGTATATTCTTATCAATGTACGCATATATATAAACTTACATATAGATGTGTAGGTATATTTCTGAATTATACGTTGCACGTTCACACCAGTCCAAACCAGTCCACACCAGTCCACATCAGTACACATCAGTACTCAACGTCAACATACATAAGGAGGAGGTATACATAAAGACTTCCTACACAGTATATTTTAGTGTAAAACACTGGCTGACTCATGAGACATTTGCTGTTTTTGTGAATATCCCAGAGGCTTTGTGATACGAAGTAGAGAAATCTATAATCGCTTTTAACAATGATGGAATTGACGCTCCTTTCTAGTTTCCCCTTAAGACGGTTTTGTTTTTTGATTTTCGCTTATAGATATTTAGAAGTTTCTGGACAAGTGGACTTAATTGCTGCATCATAGAAATTATCCACAAAAGGCCATCACTTTCCATCCTCTTTCCACATAGATGCAGAAGTATTTCAAGTGTATATATATATATATATATATATATATATATATATATATATACATTCGTATATGTATATATGTACATATACATATATATACACATATACGTTTATATTCTATACATATTTACACACA
>NC_068986.1:19390716-19391742 GCF_001194135.2 Octopus bimaculoides | reverse complement strand
ATATATATATATATATATATATATATATATATATATATATATATACGATGTGCTTCTTTCAGTTTCCCTCTACCGAATCCATAAGGCTTTGGTCAGCCCGACGCCAAGGTGCCACGTAATGGAACTGAACCCGGAACCATGTGGTTGGAAAGCAACGTCCTTACCACACAGCTACTTCTGCGCCTATATATATATATATGTCTGTGTGTGTGTGTGTATGTGTGTGTGTGTGTATGTATACATATGTATATGTATATATATATATGAATATACTCTCACATGTCTTAAGTTTTCCACGAAGTAGTAAAAAGACATATCTGCTTTTCAGAAGTTTGACAATCTTTTCTAGTTTAATTACATACTCATAGAAACTGGATATTTGCTTCCCAACACAATGGTTTGTGTTCCAGTTCCATTGCTTTGCACGTTGATCAAATGTTGTGTCCTTATATTTGTGTTGGTTCCCATCCTACAGTTGACAACAGATGTTAATTTGTTCACATCTCTGTAACTTAGCCGTTTGGCTATTGAGATTGATCGAATACGTACCAATCTTTTAATAAATAAGTACTCGTGTCGGTTCTTTCGACTAACATCCTTTAACATAATCCTTCTGCAAAATTGCTGATGTGAAATTGTGTTTTTAAACAGATATTGTTATACTAAGAGATGGTCATGTTATTCATTAGTTATTTTCTATTTTTGTTTGCCAAATAAACACACGAACTACATATATACTTCACTTGTATATTACTGTTATTTTATTATTTTTACACCTGTCCATTGCTCGGAAATATTTCGTCACACATTTGTGTCCTCTTCAGCGATACTTTTCGTTTCCGCTTGTGTTCTCGCTAGTCACTACACATTTTTTCTCTCTCCTTGTTTCTTTCTGTGGAAGAGCGTAGGCTTGAAACGTTAAAGACTTTTTCACTTCCCGAGCGTTATACTAATACATCTGTTTGTTGTCTATACCACCTGTCTTCGTCTTTTGTTTTTTTTCCTGTGAATTATCCCCCTAAATAT
>NC_068986.1:19387938-19390359 GCF_001194135.2 Octopus bimaculoides | reverse complement strand
ATATATATATATATATATATATATATATACATATATATGCGTGTGCGAATGTGTGTATGCGTGCACGTGTTTGTATTAAGAATCACTCAAAGAGGCGATGGTTGAAATAAAGTTGTGCACATTTATACACATTTGTCTGCACGTAAATGTGAAAAGACGTTCACTTCGGCAGGAGTCCTGGAAGAGAAATTCTCCTAATCGAAAATATGTACGCTGAGAAATAAATCCTTGGAATATGAGACATTTATACTTGTGTCATTACGTTACATCATTAACAAACACTGAATCTGTTGTTCGAAGATCATCAAGCCCGGCAGTTCTTTTATTTTGGTATTAAGAATAAATAATCACATTCAAAATTATTTAGAGGTAATTTAACATAAACAAAATATAGAAATGAGAGAGATGGATGCATAAATACCTCTGTTTATATATACACACAATTTATTCTCTTATCCTTTTACTGGGTTCATTCATTCAACCGTGGCCATACTGGAGCACTGCCTTAAATGGTCATGGTCGAAGAAATCGACCCCAAGACTTATTCTTTGTAAGTCTAGTACTTATTCTATCGGTCTCTTTTGCTGAATTATTATATTACAGGGACCTAAACACACCAGCATCGGTTGTCAAGCAATGGTGGGGATATAAACAGACACCCACCCACACACAGACACACAGACACAGAAATACACACACACACACACACACACACACACACACACACACACACACACACACACACACACACACACACTCACACACACACACATACGACAGACTTCTTTCAGTTTCTGTCTAACAAATCCCCTCAAATGCTTTGGTCGGGCCGAGGTTATACTAGAAGACATTTTCCCAAGGTGCCGCACAGTGGGACTGAACCTGGAACCGGGTAATTGCAAAACAAGCTTCTTACCATAAAGCCACTTACATATTCTTACATATGATTATATATATGCATACACTCACACACATGTACACACGTACACAAGCACACATACACACACATATAGATGCGATGTTCGGGCAAAAGTTTGACAATTTGCATAAAAAGGAAAAAAAGAATATCCCGTCCAAAAATAAAAGTGCTTTATAAAACAAACAAACAAAAAAAATCAACTAGATTATGGCTGGGCGATAACAGTTCACTCGAAGTAGCCACACTCAGCTTCCACCATGGTATTAAGACAGTTCGGGTACCAAACGCATACCTTCCTCACTGTATCACTGAGAATGTCTTTGAACATTTCACTGATGTTGGCCACCAGCTCGGCCTTGGTGTTGCATATAGAGCGTCTGATGTCTTTCTCTACCGTGCCTGACGCATAGTTATCCACGGGTCAACTCCTGGGGGTAATTTCTGTGCCAGAAATTGGCGCTGGTGAAGCTGTGTATGTTCTTCGACATCCACATCTGAAGATTTTGGGAGACATGGCAAGGAGTCGAATCCTGCTGCAACACAAAAAGCCTTCTTGCAGCAGCAATCTCCAGCCAGCGTTTGACGATAGTCTCCAGTTGCTTCATATAGCCGTCTGAATTGGGCTTAAGGACCTGTTCAACGATGTGAGGTGGTATGACGTTACGCTGACTGGAGACATTCCCAAGCACCACCACAGTTTGGGGAAACTTGGTTTTTATGACTTTCATTTTAAAATCTTACACACTTTACACTGTTTTTATAGCACTGAGCAGCAGTGATAGTGTCGGCATTTTGATACTCGGTTCAAATCATCATGGTACAAATGATACCTTTCTAATATCCAGGTGGCTTCCAGACCGCCATGTCAGCTAACGTTTTCTGAGCTACAGCTTTCTGCACTCCAACTCAGTAGACAGTTCACCATTACACCGAGCTCTTCCTGACATGAAAAAAAAAAAAAAAAAAAAAAAAAAAAAAAAAAAAAAAAAAAAAAAAAAATCGGTAAATTCAGCCGGAACACCCTGTATATTTAGTAAACTGAGGAAAGATTTGTGTAGTGAATTTACCCGGCAGAACATCATCATTTTGAAGGAGACAAACAGCCCTATTTTTCGAAGTCGATGTCAAGACTTATATGTATTAAACTCGGCAATCCTTCAGATTGATTTTAAATTCTTCTCTCATATATCTTCACATAAAAACAAACCTTATTCTGTCTATCTGTCTATGTATGTATGTATGCATGTATGTATGTATGTATGGATGCATGCATGTATGTATGTATGTATGTATGTATGTATGTATCTATCTATCTATCTATCTCTCTATATATATACATATGTATGTGTGTTTGCGCATTTGTTAGTGCGTTTGTGCGTTTGTGTGCTTGTGTGTGTGTATGCATATGTATATATATATGTATATGTATATATATACACACACACAGACACACACACATATATATATATATATACATACATATATATATATATATATATATA
>NC_068986.1:19385937-19386856 GCF_001194135.2 Octopus bimaculoides | reverse complement strand
TATATATATATATATATATACATGTATATGTATACACACACACACACACACACACATACACACACACATATATATATTTATAAAATGTGTGTATTTGTGTGTTTGTATATATATATAAATATTATACATAGACGTTGAAAAAATACACTCTTGTATATTGATGTGAGCATTTGTGTGTGTATATATGTATGGACATATATAGGACTGCATGCGTATGTGTACATCCAATCGTGTTGATGTGTATAATATGATTGTGGAATTGAGTAAAAGTTATTTTTTTCTGAAATAAACAGTGGGTAAAAATATAGATTAACTACAACCAAATCAACAATTACAAAAATAATATCTACCACAACCAGAAGCACCATTCCAACAAAAACAACAAGAAAACAAATTAAAAACTAGAGATTATTATAGCAGGATGAATAAAATCACATCTTCACCGTCAACAAAAGGGTAATTGCGATAGTAGTAACAACGAGGTGGTTCTAGAGTGAATACGAACAAGATGGCGGAAGAGTAGTAATTCAAAGGAAAATACAAGTAAAACAATGAAAGCTCTGAATAAAAGAAAATTCAAATGTAGAGGGGGGAGAGAATATTAAAAGAGATTTACAAGGACACGGCAGATAATGAGATACAGATAGACTAAATTCTTTTCCACTTGAACCTTGTGAAGGCTTGCTGAAGGAAATGATAAAATCGAAAGCATATCGTATCAATCAACATATAATAAGACGTTGCTGGAAATCGATGAAGCTATTCGCAATTCACCTTTAATACTTTAATAGACATTGACTGATCGATAGATAGACAGATACGCACATATATATGTAAAGCATAATAACCTGGACATATTGATTTATAAACATGTGTTGGATGTATATATATATATATATATATATATATATATATATAT
>NC_068986.1:19384127-19385353 GCF_001194135.2 Octopus bimaculoides | reverse complement strand
TATATATATATATATATATATATATATATATATATGCTCTGAGTATGAATACACACACGCGCACACACACATGTGGCACATACAGTTAAATAAAGCATTTAGCATTAACTATATATTAATAAGGTTAAAAGTATTGTCAGATGCACAGAATTTTGCTTTTTTATTTATCTATGCATACGTACGATCAAAAACATATACATTTACTGTTGCACAGAACACACATTCAAAAAGCGTTTATATAAGCACACTTACAGACGTACAGACACTTTATTTCTCGCATATACACACATGCACCAAGCATATTTATATATAAATTTTTACATTATATTTATATTCCTGTTTACATTAACTTTTATTAACATTTAGTATTTTTTAAGCACAAAACTCCAATATTATATGCATATGTAATCATCATTTTTATTTTATAGATAGAGTGAGATGTTCTGATGCAATGTAATATAACGATTTAGAGTTTCATCGTTAGAATATATCGTTTCATACAAACTGCGGAATGCGTTTTGGACTAACGATAGTACATCTATTACTTCACAAAAGATGTGGGTTCGATGTAGCGAACACCCATCAACTTTCGATGTGACGAACAACCTACCAACACTTTTTTGGAACTAAAAAATTAAATACTATTCTAGTATTAAGATCGAAGTCGTCGACTTCACTACCATCTTGACATTGCTAAGTAAATCAGAAAAAAATTATTAGCAGGCATGATGTAAAGAATCGATGTTAGGTACCTTCCTATTGACTCAAATGGTCTTCGACATTTTTCAGGTTCCAATTGAAGAAGAATTAACTGGAACTTAATAAATTAGTCAACACGGGCACAAAATCAAAGCCATCGCAAACACGCTTCATTCAGGAATATTTCAACAATTATTGTTATTAAAAAGTTCAGCTGCTCTTCAAGTATTATGAATAAATTAATTAAAGTTTGACTTTATAGATGACGTATTTTATATTTACCATTTGTACAAAGTTTCAATAGAACCATTGATTTGATTTTACGTTTAAGGTAAAATAGCATGTTGTACGGATGGTGGTGATGTCGGGAGTTGTAGATTTGCTACTGGCCATCGTCATAATCTGCTCCTGAGGATTTAACACCCAGGAGCAGAGTGTTATGTTGTTATTTGTATCAGCTAATAGATGTCTTGCCTGACTTTGCCTTCTAGTCATAATAATATATATGTGTATATATATATATATAT
>NC_068986.1:19380911-19383465 GCF_001194135.2 Octopus bimaculoides | reverse complement strand
ATATATATATATATATATATATAAGAGTGAAATACTCTAGATCGCTAGAGGGCAGACGTGTTGCACATAGACACAAAACAGCGGAACCGCTGAGATGATAATGTCACGAAAATGATGGCGGGAAAATCCAACAGTGCAATAAATTTAATAAAGGTAAACACACATTCATATCATAAAAGCACACGAACGCGCGAACACAAATTGACACATACCCACTATCTCAAGCACATATTTTGATAGATAGAAAATCACACACATGCACAGGCATACACAAACGGTCACGCCTGTGCACGCGCAAACATACACACTGAAAACCAAGAGACGTGTACATAAATATGTATATATTAATATTTATTTCAAATTTGTTAATACCTGTGTGTGTCTAGATGTATAGTTAATTTAAGTTTTGCTAATGTATGTCAGTGTTGCTTAAGTTACTTTAAAACTAACTCGCAGGTTACAAGTTCAAACCTTTATTCAACGAGTATCTTGCGCCACCGAAATGAAGAGACGAGCATTAGCATCAGTAGGCTTTTGATAAAGTTTTATGCGTAAGAGCGTTCTATAATCCTCGCAGAACTACGAAATAAGCTAATAACGATTTCCGGAACATCCTTAAAAATTGTTGTTATTTAAAAAAAGAAATTAATACAAAAACATAAATAGAATTTGAAAAACTGAGAAAAAATATAATAATCATTATTTGTAGTTACCTTTTGATACCCACCCTTCCAAGACCCCCCCCACCATTTCTATGATATAAAACTTCATGCTTAAATGATCCAAGTTAAAATCTTCTATCAAAATTTCCTGTTATATCCTAAGCATCAGCTTAATAATGGCAAAATAATTTTATAAAATCCTTCATTATTTTCAATATTTATTGATGCAAAAACGATGTTTTTGCTTCAACAGAAATATGGTTGCAAAAGAGTAGAATACAATAAAATAGAAGGCTAACTAATTTATTATTAAATTGGACAAAAGAAATATATACGTAGTTGGCTCATGTTTGCTTTATTATTTTTTTTTACGTGGTGAGAGATTTACTCGTTTAAGAGGGGGAAATTTTATCGACTCAAATACTTGACTAGTATGTAGGTATTTCAGCGATTCCAGAAAGATAATTTTCCAAATCGATCGCACCTATGTTGCAGCAAACAGAGAGAACGTCTGGCTGAAAACCAGCCTCACCAATAGAATTTAGCCTCGGTAAAATTCATTTTGGAACTTCAATAAAAACTATAAAGTAGAGACATAATTCTATTAAAGCAATGCTTTTTTCTCTTGAAGAGGACATCATTTACTGGAAATATTTTCTTTTTACCTAAAATTATAAATATTTTAGCAATGTAACTCCTCATAAAAAATTGTCATATGTCGTAAATATAATAGCGGTACTGATAAATGTAAAAATATTTCCAATAACTGCATTTATGTCTTCTGCGTGATTGTCACTTTAGGATAATGTAGCAGCTGGAAGGAATTTCGTAAAGAGAGTCTTTCTGTTGCATACCTTCAGGATACGGTCACACGTTCCAGGTAAGAATTCGAGATTTATATGCTTATTTAATACCAAGGAAATATGATTGACAGAACACTATCCGCAAAATATATCCTGGTGTACAATTCAGTTAACCATAAGCAATTTTAATGGCATTTCCGATTTTCATTCGATGCATATCATAAGGGTTGTGAATAAGCAAACAAGCTTAAGAGTGCGTGGTCTAATGGTCAAACAGTAGCACTCCCGATCGCGAGATCGTAGTTTCAATTGCTGGACCAGGTGTGCGTAATGTTCTTTAGTAAAACACTTCATTTCACGTTGCTCTAGTCCATCCAGGAGAACATGTGTATACCTTGAAGAGACTGGAGTCCCTCTCGAGGATAATGTTATGACTTCGGCTAATTATACAACATCGAACCGTTTAGCGGCCCTATGAGGCGCAAGATTAGGTGCAGTAATATCCAGAAGGATTTCTTTGATTTTCAACACATATGATGTATAATATTTACGAGAATTATCGAGGCTTCACAAAACTGTTATGTAAAGAAACGACTGAAAGAAATATATTTTTTACTTATTGAGTTCATTTTATATATTTTGATGTTATAGAAATACCATAATAGGAATGCAACGCTTCAATTTATTTTTTTCTAGAAGAAATGATTGGAACAGCAGTATATGTTTTGCAAGTTAAATAGGAAAAGTCACATGAAAACAAACAAAAATTGAAAAACGAAACGATCACAACTAACAGACGACAGCCAGCAGCCATGAGATATATAAAGATGTAAAGAATTAAAAAAAAGAAAAAAGAAAATGCGTTTTCATGATGTTAGATAAATTGCTTCGTGGTTTCTCTAGCATTTTCAAAGGTAGGATTTATTTTTTAACATGTTCATAGTGTTTCAATTATTACATCTTTAGATTTTCTCAATCGAATTCTGTCTGAGCTTAAATGTATGTATATACGTATATATGTGCATAATATATATGTATATATATATGTATATATATGTATATATATATGTATATATATATATATATATA
>NC_068986.1:19377993-19380238 GCF_001194135.2 Octopus bimaculoides | reverse complement strand
TATATGTATATATACATGCATATATATATTCATACAGGAATGCATACATACATACACACACACACACACACACACACACACACACATATATATATATATATATATATATATATATATATATAAAAACATACGCATGTATACATAATCTGTTAATACTCAAATATATCGGTATAACATACTCTATTTCGTTTTGTAGTGGATTTAGCAAAGAAAATATCATAAACGCTCAGAAATGCACAACGTTCTAATATGTTGTTTATATATGTATATGCGTGGGTGTGTGTGTTTGTGTACGTGTATGTGTTTGTAAGTGTGAGTGTATGTGTGCGTGTCTGTGTGTGTAAGTGTGTTTGTGTTGTGTGAGTGTGTGTGATGCCACTAAATAGAATCTAGATGATCTTCGTTTTAATCTAGTAAATACAACGTAAAAGCAAGTCAGCATTGATGTTGCGATTATTGCTAAGAACTCGATTGCTTTTTTATCAAGAGCTTGTGATCATTCAGGAACATGTACTAACATTTACATGTCTGATATTCCCAGTGACATTTATATTTCTTGCTGGTACAAGGCACTGTTGCAATTATTAGTTAAAAACATGAAATTCCCTGTATTTAGTACATCAGAAACTAAACGGTTGATTGTTATGTGACAGTATGCACAACAATTTCGCGTGTTATCCGCATGTCAGTGTGACATTAAGGACATTGGCTGCTCTAAGGTCTAACACTGTAAGAGCACAGTGTATGTATAATGTGACTGCATAAAGAACAACTGAATTAAAAGTTCGTAGTCAGCATGACATTCATGCGATTAACACACTGTTAAATTTTGGCTAAATGATCATTCATAACGTAATGTGACCCTACTAAGTAAGCTTTCGCTGATAACTAACCAAATTCAATGCTTGATCTTGTGACCATCTTCCTTCAATGAAACTGTGTCTTCACTGAAAGCACCTTGAATCGTGATCTTTCCATTAAAAAAAACGTGCTTTTAATCTCCGGGCAGTGGTGAGATTGTTGTAGCTTAGCTCTACGTATCTCAATCTCGCAGGAAATGCAAAAAAAGAAAAAAAAAAGATAAAAAAAAGAGGTCATAAAACTGAATTTTTAAAAACCTTTTCAGTCAGGTGAAGAGACAGTGCCCATGGAATGCCATAAGGCCAGCTTGAGTGACGCGAGGGAGATAGGAAGTTATTATTTATTATTATTTGGCCTTTCACTAGCTTAATACTGACAGGGGTCGCATACTTCTCCTGTAGATTGCATTTCCTCATTAATAGAGAGGATCTCCTTCAGGGAAGCAGAAATTGCGTGAATCCAATGAATGAGTTTGTTGACGCTTGTATTTACCGCATGCCAACCTCCTGCAATTCAAGGCTGGGATATTTCATCATTGAGGTTTACTCCTCGAGGTATGTTTGGCCCAGGACTTTATTTATATATTCAATCTTATTATATATTGCAATATTATCTACTTACATTCAATAACATCAGATGCACTCTTTATATTATAGGGTGGATCTGTATGTTGTATTCACAGAGAGGATTTTGGAAAATTTGGTTGCTATTTCTAGTGAAACAATCAACCGCATACAGGAGCCCTTGTTGGCTTGTCATGAAATAAATAGATAAGTGAAGGTTATACAGTTTATGGCAGATTTGAAAAAATACATAAACGAAAATGATGGAAATCTATTGAAAATAGCTCAGAAGGCCCAGGGTGGCGCTTAAAGGAAAATAGTAAAGATAAGACTTAAGCTTTCAGGTGATATTTTATAGCTTTCGAAAAAGAAAATGTAGATTCAAGAGAAAAAAGAGATGTTGCTTTAGAGAGTTAAATTCGAAAAGCAATGAGCTTATATGGGATCATACATCATAAGAAATTTTATTGACCTTCATTTAGATATTTTAGTGCCTTATTAAATTAAGTGTTTGTTTTAAGAGTCTTATATATTTCAAATATACAGGTACGCAGGCAAATAAATAGATACACAAACACACAGAAACAAGCACACGTAATATATGTGATTGCATATTTGTATGTATACAAATAAGTATGTATATATAGGCGCAGGAGTAGCTGTGTGGTAAGCAGCTTGCTTACAAACCACATGGTTCGGGGTTCATTCTCACTGCTTGGCACCTTGGGTAAGTGTCTTCTACTATAGCCTCGGGCCGACCAAAGCCTTGTGAGTGGATTTGGTAGACGGAAACTGAAAGAAGCCCGTCGTATATATGTATA
>NC_068986.1:19374340-19376150 GCF_001194135.2 Octopus bimaculoides | reverse complement strand
GTTTGCGTGTGTGTGCATGTGTGTGTGTGTGTCTCGCTCTCTATTCTTTTTTTGAGCACTTGTCCTGTGTTTTTGTAAGTGTCTAAAACGGAAGAAAGAAAAAAACAAGAAGATTATGACTGCGGTATAAACGAATCATAATAAAAACGGAAGAGAAATTTTAAAAAAATAATAAAAATTGAAATAACAAAAACAGCATACTTCAAAACTTTTCCATAATGAAAACAACTGTGGCATTTTTCATAGATACGCGCTCGCGCGCACACACGCCTTGGAGCGCGCACGCAAACACATACACACACTCATATAGATGTACATATGTTGTGTGTATGCGTTTGTGTGTACGAACATGTCCGTACCTATATATATAGATATATGTATATGTATATATATATAAATATATATATATACATATATATACATACATAAACATGTTTATCCATACGCGTATATACATGTGGATGCGTGTATGTATAATAAACAATATAACTGATAAGAATCTTAGCACACTATATACATACATATACATTCAAGCATATACATACATATGCAAACACTCACGCAAAAACGTAAACAGGTGTGTGTGCCCCTGACTTCGTGCACGTCTTTGCGATCGTGTGTGGTCCTGAGCGTATATATTTTTTGGCTGCTTTGTTACATTTAATGTTTAAAATAAAACTTGTTAGCTGTCAACTTGATATAAATCTGTCTTGTTTTTGGAGGAATTACCCAATAAACAACAAGTACCAGCAGGAGTTACTAGTAGTTCTGTCTTCTGCACATTGTACGCAAATTTCCTTATATGTTTCCTAAATCGTCGGCAATTTTATCTTCATTTTCCATGTGAATTTCGTGGTTTTACTCGACGCGTTCTTCATACTACGCATTCAAAAATTACAGAACATTTTTCGCCGGATCAATATACATCTCTACTTAACAGCTTTTATGTTGGTTGGCACTCCGTCGGTTATGACGACGAGGGTTCCAGTTGATCCGATGAACGGAACAGCCTGCTCTTGAAATTAACGTGCAAGTAGCTGAGCACTCCACAGACACGTGTACCCTTAAATTAGTTCTCGGGGAGATTCAGCGTGACACAGAGTGTGACACGGCTGAACCCTTTGAATTACAGGTACAACAGAAACAGGAAGAACGAGTGAGAGCAATTTGTGGTGAAAGAGTACAGCAGGGTTCGCCACCATCCCCTGCCGGAGCCTTGTGGAACTTTAGGTGTTTTCGCTCAATAAACACTCACAACGCTCGGTTTGGGAATCGAAACCGTGAGCCTACGATCGCGAGTTGCTAGTGCGCACGGTACATTTATATGCAAGATTTTACTCATCAGTAGGCATTTTAATTTTTCTCTGCATGAGCAATTATCATATTTATTTGTATATAAGGCAGTTCCGATACCATTTTCCGGCGTACTTAACGTGTTCGCTGTATCATAAGTATTTCTATTATTGCAATTTGGCCGTAATTGGTGTTTTCCATTGCTGTATACATCTCTTTTGTTGGTATTTAGATGCGTGTGTTCGTTAGATCCAGTAGGTGGGATAATTTGTTGCATTTTACTATTGTTTATGCTGTGCATAAGCTGCTCTAAATTAGCAGAGTTAAATTAGTTTGCTATAAGAAATCCCTAAACACATATAAAACATCTAAGGGTATATATTATATCTTTTACCTCTGGAGATATTATGCTCAAGTCATCTAAAATTTATATTTACTGAATATTTACTGAGTATTAATTGAAACAGCTGTAAGGGATTATATACATACATATAAATCTCTCTCTCTTTCTCTCTCT
>NC_068986.1:19373027-19373825 GCF_001194135.2 Octopus bimaculoides | reverse complement strand
ATATATATATATATATATATAAACAAATAGTAAATGAGTATATGTATATATACGTACAGGCATGTGCATACCCACATCCACCAGTATGTATAGGTGCATATCTGGGTACAGGACATTGCAAACAAAACGTAGAAAGAAAATAATGATAATCAGAGTACAGACAACACACAAGCCACATAGAGAACATTTTCCTTCATCAGCTACCCCCGTTTTGACACCGGCGTTTCGACGTATTTATGAGTCTCTCTCGCCTCAGTTGAAAGAACAAAGAAAAACAAAAGAAACCGTGCAGTTATTAATGAATAAATATGGAACATGTGTGGTTCTATCATTCGTTATCTCATCTTCCTTTATTTCTTGTTTCACTTGATGGAATTGCTGCAATTCAGATGCCTTCATAAATCACAACTCATCATTTAGCATGTAGAATACGCATAGAAGCTTAGAAATTTGGATAAAAGCAACGACGCCAAAATGGAATGGTGCCATCCTTTACGAGACACTGGCCACCGGTTTTTACTTTTCCCATTTTTTATTTGTGGTGTATATAGAAATATATATAATTCCGCCAATTGCGTGTAATTAGATTCATGAAAAATTGAAATTGCCAACGGATTAAAATGCACCAAAAGACATCTAATCATACTCACATAGACATATAGGTGGACAGATAGACAGAGAGTTGGATAGATAGACAGACAGATAGGTAGGTAGGTAGCTAGACAGAAAGATACGAACACATATATAAGTATATGTACAAACATACTAACTAATACATGTATCTATATATATATATAT
>NC_068986.1:19366565-19372285 GCF_001194135.2 Octopus bimaculoides | reverse complement strand
TATATATATATATATACATATACATATATACATAAGTACATGCACATATATGTATACACATAAGTACATACATATATGCACATATATATATGTATGTATATATATATATATATATATATGGCAATCTAGCTCTCTACGTATCGTGTAAGTGCATATGTAAATATACAAATAATATAGATACATGTGTAGATCGTTTCACGTATGCAAAGATGTATATGCATATATTTACATACATATTCGCTTAAATTCAGATCAAAATGTACCATGCACATACAAATAAAGATAAACAATCTTGTGTGTACGCGCGTTACTGTTTGTACACGTGCTTATGTGTGAGTGTGTGTGTGTGATGTGGGAATGAGTGTTGGCGATTTATAAAATATTGAGCATCCTCATCCTTGCTTTAAGGTCGCTACGTGGACCAATTCCGAACCTGTAACTCAATATTCCCAGTACATATCACATGTTCAGGCTGCTATCAAGAATATGGTTGCGATGATCTAGAAAGTGTTATAAGAATGAGAGCAATTATCAAATTTACAGTCCGAAATACACAGTTCTTATTTAATGTTCATATTAAATTTCCTCGTCCGGTGGTGATGGCATGGTTTCGAGGCGTGCAACGCTGAAGGGGCATCTTAGTCATTCACAATATACATCTATGTAAAACATGTTTCCTTCTCATCGTCCATCTTCTTTTCCACGATGCATTTCCTCGAAAACGACTGATCACGCTACCTACCAACCTGCTTGTGTATCTACATACCTGCCTAAGTACGTACGGACGTACGTACGTACCTGCCTAAGTACGTACGTACGTACCTACCTACCTACCTACCTACATATTTATTTACATACATGCATGCGTACGTAAATAAATACATACATGCATGTATGTATACGTTCATATATGTACATGCATGTATGCATGCATACATATATACATATACATAAATACATTCAGACATACACACATGCATGCATACGCACATACATGCATGCAAACATACATACATACATACATACATACATACATACATACATACATACATACATACATACCCACATACATACATGCATGCATACATTCCTCTATGTAAAAGTGAAAACATCTCGCTGGATTATTGAGAAATTTGCAGCTCCTCCACCCGACTAGAATTTCTGATTTACGCACGTAATTTTTGGTTGCTTTCAAAGCTAGAAAGAAGAAAGATAATTAGATTACAGATTCAAGCCTTCAGTGTAACTGTGAAAATATCTAAGGATTTTTAAATACTTAACATATAAGTATATGCGCATACGTTTATACGTGCAATTGTATGTATGAGAATGCATGCATAAAAGAAAACATACAGATCTATACGTGCAGTGACTCCAAATACTTGTGCAGATTCACAGATACATGCACAACTTATCTGTTGATGTTGAAATTGCAGTGAAGAACCCTTTGAAATTAGGTTAGAAACTGCTTGTTTCTCCATTGGTAAGAACTCTAGAATATAAATTTAAATAATTATAATTACATACAAACATATACTTAAATACATGTATAGAAGAAAAACGACCACCTTTGTTTTTTTCAAGACGAAAGGTGTTCTTCCATCAGGATAATGCTCGGTCACATACAGCGAGGATGACATTCCATAAGTTGGAGCAGTTTGAATGGGAAACGATGTCCCATCTACCATATTCGCTGGACATTGCTCCATCTGATTATCATTTATTCTGCAGTTTTCAAAATCATTTGGACGGAAAATATATATGAATTCTGTAGACGAGGCCAGAGCAGTACTGGAAGAGTATTTTTCGTTACAGACAAATGAATTTTGGAAGAGGGTTCTTGCATTTCAACCAGATAGATGGAAGAGCATCGTAGAAAATGAAGGAAAGTGTATTGTAGATTAAAAAAGAACTTTCTTTTTCTTAATTCTGCAAATAAAAGAAGTATAAATTAACCGTATTATTTATGGGATGACACAACATATATATATATATATATATATATATATATATATATATATATATATATATATATATATATACGTATAAATATATTGGCATGTATGCTATTGTGTAGATCAATAGCTAAATGCCTTCTATACTGCTCTTATTCTCCTTGAGATTTCAGTATCTCGGGCTTATTCACTGTGTACCCTAAGGAAAAGTATTCAAAAGTAACAAATTCGAAATGAATTTATTCGAGGTCGGAGCGGATTGAACGATGTCATTGCAGAGAACCGAAAACACGAGTTCCCCTGGGTTGGACATGTCGCTAGGTTCACAAACGATAGGTGGACTCGTGTTGTTCCAGAGTGGTAGACAACAGATCGGAAAAAAAGTCACATGACAGACGCCCACGACAATTAATCAAGCAATTAATGTGTATTCTTGTGTGCAGAAAAACAAAATGATTGGAAAACAATTGATTGGCGATTTTAATTATATGTACTCAGAGATCTTTACAGTTACGGCAACGGTAGCATAAAGTTATAATTTAAAGATCTCGTTATCATCCAACGACTGAGCGTCGCCATGTTTGGTCAAACTAACTGGCTAAGCAAACAAAATCTCTCACAAATAACACATCAGCATTTACAAATACAAAGCATAAACTAGGTAACATGGTTTGCGATACAAGTTTGAATACAGTAATCCCTCGCCATATTGCGGTTCACCTATCACGATTCACCTATCGCGGTTCGCCTATCGCGGTTCGCCTATCGCTGTTCACCTATCGTGGTTTATTATTTAAGCTTGCGACGATTCCTCCGTGGTGTTGTTTTGCGTTTAGGATAAAATAAATATATACAAATTATAAAAATAATTAAAAAATATACAGTCCAGTACTGTACGGGGGATTTTGGAATGCAACACCCGTGATAGTAGAGGGATTACTGTATATCAAACCGGGTTGTGAACCTTTGCAGCACATCTTGTCAAATGTATGCTCGGCCTATAATAGTACACATGCTCAATAGTTGGCCATTTATGTGCTCGAGTGAGGTCAAAAGCTATCTGTAGATTTGCAAATGAATTTAGAGAACGTCGCCGACGTATATTTAGACAAATATATAAAATGTGTTGAAACGGATTACCTATTACAAAAGAGCCTAAAATTAAATTAAAGAAAATATAAAGAGATTTGACAATATACAAAAGCTTAATAGGATTATTAATATAAGTGGGAGAAAAATAATTGACCCAACACTCAAAAATGAAATTCCTTAAAGCAAAGAACTGTAAAATATTTTCTAGAATGATTTTAATGCGAATCACGTTTTTTTTTAAGAAACAGGAAAGGAAAGAAAAGAAAGAAAAAAATAAAAGAAAAGTAAACAGGAAAAGAAAAGAAATAAAGAAAAGAAAGAGCTAAGTAGCCATCATTGAATAAATGTGTTACATTAATACGCAGACAGCAATTATAAAGATATATTCCATTGATACTTATGTTGTGAACGATCGAAAAAAAATTGAGTTATAGTGTTTTAATATAAACACATATACTTACATAGTCCACATATGCATACATCAAACATACACACATACACAAAAATACACACACACACACACACACACACACAAGTCAGTTGGGAGGGATATATTATTCGGGCGGATACTGTATTAGCTCTCAGTTACGTTTCAGTTAACTGCTTACTACAACGATCAGTTTCTAACATCTGTAACTACATTTAGTTGTTAGTCACACTTTAAATTTTTCCGATGGGTAAATCCGTATACTCTTCGCTGGACGGTAAAAATTATCTGGAGTATATATTAATATTAATAAGAATAAAGAGTATGGAGACTTGCACATGTAGAAAATTCATTTTAAAATTTATATACAACATGCTATAATGACCTACACGTGTTTCCGCTCCAGCGACTTTGCAAAAGTGAGTATTTGATTATTCGGTGGTATTTGAAGTGAGAACGTATATAGCCGAAATTATAGTCCTTTGAATTTATGGCATGAGTCCAGTCTATTAAATCTACTCCCTAGTAAATGAGTGGTAATTTATTTCATTGTGCGCGCAGGCCAATAAGCAAAGTCCGTCTCCACGAATTTGAAATTTGAACGTAAGCCGGAACGATGCCGCTAAGTGTTTTAACTAGAATGCTAACGATGCTGACACAAGGTCAGCAATTTCGGAGGAGGGGGGGGGGGGCTAGACAATTATACATCGATGTGCATTCATGTGTATGAAACCACAAGCTAGCACGTCTGTGCCCGCACGTTTGACCTTTGACCAGTGATATATCAGGCTGACTAAAAAGTAAGCAACATTTTGAAACATGAATTTCATCTTTAGAAATAATAAAGCAGTACATCCCCAAACACTCAGCTTGGGATTGATACTAGTGTGGTAAGTAGCTTGCTTACCAGCTACATGGTTCCAAGTTCAGTCCCACTCGTGGCACCTTGGGCAAATATCTTCTACTATAGCCTTGGGCCGACCAAAGCCTTATGAGTGGATTTGGTAGACGGAAACTGAAAGAAGCCCATCGTATATATGTATATATATATATGTATATATGTATGTGTGTGTATATGTTTGTGTGCCTGTGTTTGTCCTCCCCAACATCGCTTGGCAACCGATGCTGGTGTGTTTACGTCCCCGTAACTTAGCGGTTCGGCAAAAGAACCGATAGAATAAGTACTAGTGTTACAAAGAATAAGTCTTGGGGTCGATTTGCGCGACTAAAGGTGGTGCTCCAGCATTGGCCACAGTCAAATGACTGAAACAGGTAAAAGAGTATATGTTGACATACAAACCGGAAGGATGCAATGACTGAAGATTTTCAGATGATGAATATTTGAATATAAACATATAGATATTTATATGTTAATAGATTAAGCTTACATAGACTACAAAACGAGAGTGAAAATTAGAGGGAAAGAAGTTAGGTGTTTTAAGTCCAACAGCTGTTTCTGGTGGCGTGGAGATCCATCATAATGTTGATAGATGTAGTTCCCGAATGTATGCAGCCAGTGATGGGATCAAATAAACGTTTGATAAATCGAGCTTCTGTCTTCAGGGTAGAAAAACAAAAACCTTTCAGATCATAGCAATACGACGTACATGGACTCTGATTTATATATTTTGTTTTACTTGGGGAGGATTATTATGAAATATGGAACACCCGCACAGATTCCATTCAGATCTCTATTATTATTAGTCAAATAACTAAATATTCCGCCAATTAAGTATTCGATTTCGGTCGACCAATGAAGTAGATTTGTCAGAGTCATTTAGTTGTTATTCAGGACCCCATCATTGGTAAGCTCTTGCTGTTCCAGCACTGTCTTCCTTCTACCTTTCATATTCTACTTTTCAATTTTATGATATATGAACTTCAACCTAGAAGTAACTACCTGTTGCGTGTAGTCAAGTTCTTACATTCACCCTCCACAAATATAAATTGATATACTACGGTTATGTTATTGATTGATTTGTAGTTGCTGGAGACAGGACTTTCACGGATCAAACAGTTTGATTAATTGACAGATAGATCAAAGAAGCAATGTATCAATTGGTTAGATGGTTAAGTCAATGTGTTTCTTATTGGTATAATGACGTTTTCAAGAAGCAAGATTTCAGTTTCAACACACATTTTCATACCAAAGATGTAACAATGCAAATACACACAGACAAACACATGTATGTGTATATATACATACATATATCTATATATATATATATATATATATATATATATAT
>NC_068986.1:19365299-19366168 GCF_001194135.2 Octopus bimaculoides | reverse complement strand
TATATATATATATATATATATATATATATATATGTGTGTGTGTGTGTGTGTAGGGAGAATTCACAAAAAAGCAAAAGACGAAAAAGATAGGTGGTGTAGACAACAAAGAGACGTGTAAGTATAACGCTCGGGTAGTGAAACGTTCTTTAACATTTCGAGTCTACGATTTTCCACAGAAAGGAACACAGAAAAAAACAATGAGAGAAAATAAAGAATGTGTAGTGGCTTCCAGAGTAAGCACATAAATACGAAACAAAGTGGAAATGAGAGTACTCATATACCAGAGGTACAGCAATATGCTTTATTAAAAAGCAGCAAAAATATCTCAATAACTGTTACTCAGAGTTTCACGCTCCGTCCGTCGGACATTTTTGTTTGACGAACAGGAATCTGAAACTCTGAGTAACGGTTTTTGTGGAATTGTTGTTGCTTTTCAATGAAGATATATACATACATATATATATATGCAAAGCTTACACACATTTTGTGAAATCTCTTCCCAAAGGTTAGTGTCTTTCGACTTTCTAAATAGGTTCTTTTCTCAATCTTAAATCTTTGAGCAAAAATCTTCTCTCCAAATATATACATAAAAATAAATAAATGCATCCTTTTAAAGCCTAGCCAGGCTCATGGGCCCGGTTTCCCGGTTTCAGTGTCGTATGTGTTCCCCAGGTGGACGGGACCCCAGTCCATCACAGCGTTACTCATTTTTGCCAGCTGAGTGGACTGGAGCAACGTGAAATGAAGTGTTTTGCTCAAGAACACAACGCGTCGCCCGGTCCAGGAATCGAAACCACAATCTTACGATCATGATGCTGACACCCTAACCAGCAAGCCCATGCCGTCTAACAGCTTCTCTACTGTGGGAC
>NC_068986.1:19363051-19364876 GCF_001194135.2 Octopus bimaculoides | reverse complement strand
CCATGGCCACCAGTATGATGAAACTGTTGTGCGAATTCCTCCATCACCGTCCCTCAACAGGGAAGGCAAGGCAGTGTTCATCATACTGGTGGCCATGGTGAAAGAATGTGTGTGGTGGACCCGAGCGAAAGGAATAGAGCCGAAAACCTACCTCTCTGGCCAATCGCTCATCAACTTTTTCAAGTATCACTTGAAGAGGAATGTGAGAATAGAGAGGCAGGTTTTGTCTCGTGAAAGTTTCATTAAAAGGTGGGTGAATGTAGCAAAGATGGTGCGTGCGAGTGACGATACCTCTTTGAGGATGATCCTGTAAATCGAGAAAAATAAAAAGAGGGAGAGAGCACCTTGCTCTCATGTGTCTACTCGCTGGTGAGGTTATCTTGGTCTTTTCCGTAAGCTTTTCTCTCCATGGATAAACCTAATGTTACCCTTTTTTAAACCATTGAAATTTTCTGTGAGATACGATCGCTTGTGATCTTTTTTTTCTTTATTCTTTTTACTACCGATCCCTTTTGATCGAATTTCTTTTTCTTTTTTCTAAAAGAAAAGCAATACAATTGTATTTGTCCCCTCTATGTACAGCCCTGTGTGGCTAATAAAAGAAAGTTATCTAGAGAGAGAGGGAGAGAGATAAGAAGAGGAGTATAGAGAGAGTGAGGGAGAGATATGGAGAG
Organism: Octopus bimaculoides; assembly: GCF_001194135.2. NCBI lineage: Eukaryota > Metazoa > Mollusca > Cephalopoda > Octopoda > Octopodidae > Octopus > Octopus bimaculoides. The sequence continues at coordinate 19,364,202 of NC_068986.1, read as the reverse complement.
GGTCATAATTTAGTGCTTAGGGCGTTGCATTCATGATCGTAAGATTGTAGTTTCGATTCCTGGACTATTCAATGTGTTACCTTCCTGAACATGTTACTCAATTCTACCCAGCTACCAACAATAAATAATCCTAACACAGACGAACATCCTGACCAGGAGCGGAGAAATTCATACGTTATCAAAGAATCCAGGAAACGGGCTTCATGAGCCCATGGCTCGGGAATGACCTTTGATCTTTGACTTGATGCAGACACACCCATTCATAATACATACATGCATGTTTATAGCAATAGATAGATAGATAGATAAACAGATAGATGGATATAGATATAGATATAGATATAATGGGTATATACACACACACACATACATCTCCACATTTGTATATATATATGAAATTAATCATGTCTGTAGATTTGCTGTTTGAAAGTGTTACAGCAAATGTCAATACGCTGCTACATACAGGCACAGTAACAGACAAACACACACACACATACATACATACCCCCCCCCACATACACAATTATGTGTTTTTTTTCTTATCTCTTCAGGTTCTTTATCGCCATCAAATCAGAATCGGTATTCATTTTCAACAAAATCGATGGTAGATTTTAAATATTTTAATAGAAACGATTCGGTGATGGTTTTCAAACTTCTCATCCAGTCATGTGTAAATAACGAAAAAAAGAAAAATAAAAAAATGCAAAACGAAAACTAAACAACGCAAAGTAAAAAAAAAAAATAAAGATAAAAAATAAAACGAAATACACTAGAAACAATAAAAAGAGAAGTAAATTAATGAATAAAAAATGTCTGCTAAGAATATCAAATAAATAATTTGGAAAAATATAAAGAAAAATTAAATATATGAACAAATATTAAATATAAAAATGGGATTTAAAAATAGTTAGAGAAATAAATGTAAAAACAAATTGGTGACATATTGATTCCATAACATTTACGTATCTCTGTGTCTGTCTGTCTCTCTCTCTGTTTCTCTTTCTATCTATTTATCTCTACACATACATGATATACGTATATATTGATGGATACATACGTATAAATACACACACACACACACGTATATATATATATATATATATAGATATACTCACGCATATATATATATATATATATATATATATATATAT
>NC_068986.1:19362535-19363041 GCF_001194135.2 Octopus bimaculoides | reverse complement strand
ACACACATATATATATATTATATAAATACGGACATATATACGAGCAGATACACGCTCTCTCAAATATAACCTACTGACTGTATTATAGATATACACATTAGCCAACAGGAAGTTAGACAAGAAACACGAAGGAGTGGTATGTGAGGAAGTAACACATCTGTTAATGGCCAGGATATAGACAGACAAATTGGCTTTTCTCTAGTCACGTGTGGTGCTTAATAGGTCATGTGTTATGCAGTATTGTGTGCCATTAAATATTTCCAAATTATGGAATGAAACTAAATGAAAATCATAAAACTTCAAAATGACAAAAAGAGCGAAGCACTAGTCATTCTTTTTTTTTCTTAGTTACATATATTCATACATACACATAAAACTAAGTTCATACATGAATACATATGAAGATAAATGACTCCACACACACAGACACACACACACATATATATATATATATATATATACACATATATATGTATATATAGATACATATGTATGTGTACATATAT
>NC_068986.1:19354149-19356645 GCF_001194135.2 Octopus bimaculoides | reverse complement strand
TATGCATATTTGTGAATATACGTGAATAAACATGTAGGCTGTCTTGGCGTGCGTGTATTCCCGAAACTTAGCGGTTTGGAAAACGTAGAGCGATAGAATAAGTACTAAGCTTACAAACAATAAGTCCTAGGGTTGATTTGTTCGACTAAAGGCGATTCTCCAGCATGGCCATATTCAAATGACTGAAACATGCAAAAGAGTTAAAGCGTAATATATATATATAAATCTTTAGTTAAATATATTCAATGACAATGTTATTTCCTGATGTTAATAATAATAATATATTATAAACGTTCAAAAATATTGAGATCTGGCGACTGTGGTGGCCAGATAAGATGTTCAACTTCACTAGAATGTTCCTCGTGCCATTCAGTAGCAACTTTAGCAGTGTAAATTGGTGCATTATCATCCTGAAAGATTGTGTTTCCTTCTGGAAACAGTTCCGCAACCATAGGATGAATTTTAAAATGCTTAAATAGTCTTGACTATTAATTCTGCCATGAAGTACCCTTCATGGGCCGGTGGATTTCCAAGATATAGCCGCACCAGATTATCACAGATCTTCCTTCATGTTTAAGACTTGGAAGAGGGCAGTCTGGGTTAAATGCTTCTTTTGACTGTCTCCACACGTATACTCGGCCGGTGGTCTGAAATAAGGTAAAGGATGACTCGTCCAAGAAAACAACACTCCTCCACTGCTCTAGGGACCAATTCTATAGGTTTTTACTCCACTCTAATCGCTTTGCAACGTTTGATTTTGAAAGTAGGGGTTTTCTGGTGGCAGCCCATCCCGTGAAATCCAGCTTTGTGCAGCTCCCGGCGAACAGTTTTGTGGAAACTGAGTTCTCGAAGCAGTCATTAAGCTTTCGTGATCCTTTTTAACAATTCGTGTAATAGTCCGACGGTTCCTATCTGAAAGATTTGGTTTTCTTCCGGAGTTTTGTTTCGACGAGGAGGTTTTTCCTTCTTTCTCAAAGGGTGTCATTACTTTCGAAACAGTACTTCTTGATACACCAAACATTTCGATTGTTTTCGTTACGCTAGCGCCTGCAATACGAGCACCATCAATCTGACGTCTTTGAAAGTCCGATAGATCTGTCATTTTCATGAATTTAATTTTCTTTCTCTGATGATATCTGAAAAGAATCTGCAATTTTAGCAAAACACATTAAGCAACACTAATAATAAATCAAAAACCATAAAAATAAACAAGCTTTTGACGGTTTTATAGGTATTTCAGAACTATGATTCTATGATGCTAAGTGTTTCCATTATTTTGTCCAACCCCTACACACACACACACACACACACACACACACACACACACACACACACACACACACACACACACACACACACACACACACACACACACATATATATATATGTGTGTGTGTTAAAGATAAAAAAGAAGAAGACGGAATAAACCAACAAAAATGTTCTGTATTACCACAACAATTGCTTCATCTTCAAAATGCACTGGTCCCTTGAGGAGGTGGAACGATGCAATAACACCAGATGCAAAGCACATTGCACAGAAGACTCCCCAGATGGGTTAATAACGTTTTGCACTTGAGTTTCGATGTATTGAGAGATTTTAGTAGCTAGACAGACGTACACACAAACAGAGGCGCACATTCTTACGTTTAAATCAATCCAAAGACATACAGACGCATACATTAATAATTATACTCGTACGTACACACTAGCACAAACCACATGTATGTACGTCAGTCAATCACACATGTACACAGTTATACACACATACAGAAACATACCTATACACACGGAAAAAGCAGTTGAAGTGTCGAAGATAAATAAAATGATCGCTTTTATACAGTGCTGGAATGTCCTCTCTTACACGAAGGACGGAAATATGTCATGAGTTTTTGTACAAAGCAAAATACGAAGTTAAGAGAATGAAAATGCCTAAAAGCGATTTATATAATGATGTTACATTTACACTCAAACGATATATAATTTAATTCGCATTTCTTCACTGAAAATCTCAAAACATTTCGAAACATCCTGAGTAATGTATATATGAGGTAAATGATTCTAAAAAATATTTAACAAAAAATCAGGATTGTACACAAATAAAGAAATATGCCTACATCTAATTTATTCTAACCTTGCAGGACATCAGTATGATTCTCCAAATATGCGCATTTTCAGAGGATATTTGAAGTAATAGCTCAGGTAACTCCAAGTAGCGTATTGGAAACGGGCGAAAAGTGTTGAATATATAATATATAGTGTAAGAAATATGCAAGGGTGGCGAAAAGGTGTCTATTGCTATGGAAGCGATATACAAAACCCTATACAAATATATAAAGTATTCATGCATAGATACGTTACACAAATGGATAAATAAATCCATTAGTACTTGAATATGTATATATTTATAGATGTATTCACACACAAAAGCATACACTCACACGCACACAGACATATGTATATGTATATATATATATATATATATATATATATATATAT
>NC_068986.1:19352810-19353490 GCF_001194135.2 Octopus bimaculoides | reverse complement strand
TATATATATATATATATATATATATATATGCAGAGAAAAAGGATCTCAAACACAAAAGCAGTGAATATACAGAAGAATAATGGGCAATGAAAGTCAGGTTAGGTGTGTGTGTGTGTGTGGGGGGGGAACATTCGTGTACATGTGTGTGAGTGTATGTCAGGGAGAGAGGGAGAGATAGAGATAGAGAAAGAGAGAGTGTGGAACATGTGTTGTTTGAATTCTCTATATATGATAGTTATCGGATATGCAGATTTAACCCACTAACACGCACACAAACAGGAACACAAACACGTACACACACACGCATGCCTACAAATATATATACATATATATATATACACACATGTATACATATATATGGATAAATATATGTGTAGGTATAAATCTGCACACACAAGCACAAAGACACACACACACGCACGCACGCACGCACACACACACACACACACACACACACACACACACACACACACAGGCACATCCATACAGACGTATAAAGCAGGTTTTGGTAGGTCTACGCATCATATCTAATGAACCTATTTTAATTGATCTGAAATGCAATCTGCTGTACATGATAGAACTTGCCAATTGATGCATATATCATTTAACTTTAATAAGAGAAAGAACAAATCGAACGAGTGTACGCATTACGTCTGTGAGAGAATGATTGAAAGCTATAG
>NC_068986.1:19352081-19352739 GCF_001194135.2 Octopus bimaculoides | reverse complement strand
GACAGATGGGAGAGAACGGGATGTATTTAAGCTGAATAAATCGAATGCATCATACGCATATCTATATACCAATATTGACATATATCCATTTGTCAATCTATCTATCTATTGTCTATCTATCTATCTATCTATCTATCTATCTATCTATCTATCTATCTGTCTATCTATCTATCTATCTATCTATCTATCTATCTATCTATCTATCTATCTATCTATCTATCTATCTATCTATCTATCTAGCTAGCTAGCTACCTATCTATACAACTCTATTTCTCTCTCGATCTATTTATTTGTCTGACGGTCTATATATCCATCAATGTTACAGTAACCATCTACGCAAAAGATACGTTTATGTAAATGCTTTCTCAAGGTTATGTATTTTCGCATCAACAACAGTAGGTGAATGTGTTATATGCTGCATGCCTACGTACATATTTCAGTGTTCCTACATATCTACACGCATACAAAGATCTGCATGTATAAAGCCTATATCTCTCTGTGTCCTTCTCCCACTCTTTATATATATATATGAACATACATGCATAATTTATATACACATACATGTATATACATATCGAAAGAGAAGGTAAGAAAAAGAAAACGATTGGGGGAGGGATATATACATACATATATATATATATATATATATATATATATA